>NC_056745.1:814942238-815077238 GCF_019279795.1 Protopterus annectens
GGGGGTGGGGTAATGGTACATGTCACACGTATGTTGATTGGGCCCCTCACTCCCATTGGCATGGCCTGTGATCATAAATATATATCTGTATATATACATACACACCCACACACACACACACACACATATATATATATATATATATATATATATACACATATATATATATATATATATATATATATATATATATATATATATATATATATATATATTGCTGTATATATAGTTAATGACATGTGGATGTATGGTGTCTGCATATGTACATATCTATATGTGGGTATGTGTATATATATATATATATATATATATCTATATGTATGTGTATATATGTATACATACGTACTACAGAGTGGGAGATGTATATATCTATTTAGTTAATCTATTTAGTTATGGGTGTATATATACACACACACATACATCTGCATATTTAGCTACATGTCCCGTAATGTAGACTGGTATTGCTGGATACTATGTTTCGTGTGCATACCGGCCAACCTTCTGTGCCATGTATGCTTTGCGATACCTAGAAATGAAACCATTAGTGTAAACAAAGTCACACATGCAATCTATTGTTGCTACCAGGGAAACATTTGTCCCATGTGGGACAACCCAAAAATTGGGTATTCAACTTTTGTCGAAAAACAGAGCTGCAAAGGTACTCATGGCTATGTGCATGGACTACAGCGTGTGGCAGACCTAGGATACTTGGGTCAGGACAACATACAGGATGGGTCCTGATGGGTTGGTGGAGGGTGTGCAATGTGTGGTGGTGTGTTAGATACGGGCTGGTAATCAGGGAGGGGATGATGGCTGCGTGTCTGCAGCGTGGGGGGGGGGGGTGGAACTGTGGGCAATGAATGTATGGGTCGAGGATGGCCTGGGTTGGATGGGCGTGTACTAGTTAGCCCGCCTAATGGGTGGGGGAGAGGGGAATGTGATATCAACATAAAAGGAGACTAATTTAAATCCCTATTTAAATGAAACACAATAAAATGAGCTTGGTAGGGTACTGCAGGGCAAACGTGTTTGGCTGGGGGGGGGGTATGCCAATTCGTACGAGACGTATATTGTTTGGGGCCTCTCAAGCCCATTAACGGTGCATGTGGACATATATGTTTCTGTTAATGTACCTTTGTTATCTACAGATGTCTTGCCATATATACCTATATGGGTATATATATTTGCTTACATATTTATACCTATGTCCGTATATACATACGGAGATATATATCTATGTACATATATGTAATTTGCTGTGTATATGTGAACGTATAGGTGTTTACATATATGTATGTGTAAATGCCGGCATTTGCATGTATATATGTTCATATATATATATGTATATATGACTGGATATTTATGTATATGTGTATATATATATATATATATACATATATGTATATATATATATATATATATATACATACATATATATATATATATATATATATATGCATATATATATATATATATATATATATATATATATATATATGTAACTACATATATAGATATGTTGTATTCGTTTAGATAATAATATATTTACACACACATCTATATGTAGGTTTACATTGTCTGTATTATTTCATGACTGGGCTGGGGTTATGTTTCTGACAATATACAAAGTATGCATATCTGGCATGGCTTAGTGGTAAATAATTTTGTGTATGGTGTGCATGGTCCTGAGTTTGAGCCTTGCAGAGGCTGTTTATTTTGTTGCTGGGCAGAACACCGGCCATTGAATACAAAGTGATTAAGGCACTTTAAAGCAGTTGTAAGTGGGTTTGCGTGGAGGTAAGCACTGCTAACTTCCGGTGACAGTTTCTTACACCCATTTAGCTTCTCCTTTGCTTAATCTGTGTAGGCAGTGCTTACCCCTGCGCAAGTGCACTTGCACACACTTACTAGTGCTTAGATATACTTACTACTGCTTATCTGTGCTTACACCTGCTTACTGCTGCTTCATTATGATACTGACTCCTCACATGTGCATTTCCTGCAGTACTCCAGTTCATAAATATATGTTATTTAGTGGGTTTTGCAATACAAATATTGCTTATACCATGCTTTGCCATGTAAAATAGACAGTGCTGCACTGGGACTCGAACTGGGAATGCCTGCTCATTAGGCGAACGCTCTGCCCCCTGCACTATTGCTGAGATGTTTCATTTGCATATATCGTCTTTGTTATCCTTTTCAGCCTTTTAGGCTGCTTTAGCCGTAGCTAAGCAATGGGCATACCCACGCACTTACGGTTAGCTGTACTTGGAGTTTTAGAAAACAATACAGGGGTTTCTTCTTTTGACGTTTATGTCCTGTTACTGTTGTACACATGGGGAACTGTTGGTGGGGATATGTGGACACCTATGAGTGGTCTCGCTCATTTATTTCCACTTTCTGCTGTTCAACATTGTAGTGGCATGTTTATTCTGAGAGCTCCGCTCTCAGACATGCACCCTGCACTTGTACACACTCCGTGTAAGCCTGGGAGCTTGGCCAGCGCGCCTCTTAGTCTTTTTGTATATCTTTTGTCAAAAAGTTTGGGCTTGCACCCCCCTCCCCCCAAACTAGTCCTGCATGGTAGATTCATAATTCTGGGGAACTGTGTTCATTTATTTTAGTAATCTTCTAACTTTTTGGCATTTTTTGACCTTCTGCAGTCTATTTCTTTCATTGATCTTAATATATCTATCCATCTCTATTAAATCAAGCAAGTCTCTTCTCTTAGATCATTTTCTTCTAAACTGAGGGCACATTGTTTGTTCTCCATTTCCTGTGGGCATTCCATAGAAAGTTACAGAGCATCTTCCTGTGCCACGTTCTCTTCAGTTTCACCCTGTCATCCTTTGCTCTTTCATATGGAAACTCATTGGCCTATCACTCCACAACATTGACTGTGTCAGAGTTGACACAGTTTCCTGTTCTTCCTGCACCATATTAAATCTCTTTTTCTTTCCCATGTCTGTATTTCTTCTTCAGAAGTCTCCTGCTCCTCTTGTTTCTCCTTACTTTGGGGACTAGTTGTTCCATCATGTTATGATATGACCTGTGTTAGACTTTCAACACTGAATCCTTCACTTCGCAAATATTCGATAACTTCAACTTCTATTTCTTATCTTCTACTTGACTGATCTTCTGTTCTACATTCCCTCTTTGTGATCTTTTTTTATTGTGAAATGTTCCATATCTGGCTGCCTTTGCCTGTATTTCTCTTCAAATATCTGTGGGGCTGCCTTTTTTGTATTGAATAATTTGTCTTTCTCCTTTGCATAAACATTGTACCATATCAGATCTCTTTTTCTTCCCCATGTCCATATTTTTTTTTATACCCTTCAAACATCTCTAAATTTTGTTCTTTAAATTTATTTTCACACTTCCTTGGTCGCTTCTTTTTCCAAATGGCAGAAGGTTTCTTGGTCAATATAGTGTTTTTCATGGATCTGTTGTATTAATGAGCACAACTTTTTATTTGAATCTTCTGACAGTTTTTCATGTGGAAGTATTTTTTCCTCTAATTTCTCTCTTAGTCTTTTTGTATATCTTTTGTCAAAAAGTTTGGGCTTCTTACATAATAGCAACAATACATAGTTTCTTTCTTATTCTCAATAGTCCACTCTATCATCTGTATGTCTCTTTTTTAGCCTATCGATTTTTGTAATTTTTGTGGACTGCTACTTCCTTCTACAACAGTGGGGCCATCTTACCTATGGGCCTGGCCTAGCCCCATTGTATGAATATTTCTATGTGTTGAGGATTTCACACTGTCATTTTTTGCAGTCCTGGTACAAGTGTGCCTACCAGGATTGGCCACTTTTTTATCCTCAAACTTGCACACCCAGCTATCTTCTTTGTTTTGTAACCTACTTCTGTCCATGATATATGAAATCTATATATCAGTGTTGTCTTTGTGAGATTTTGTGAAAAACAAGGTCTTCCTCATGAAGGTACCAACCAAAACTTGAGGATTAATTCAATTCCAGTAATACTTCTTTCCTTTTGCTGATTTTGTCATCTCTCCAGTCGGACCCCTTATCATTTTATTTATTTATTTTATTTTACATTTGTTAACTGGGCTAGTCTAACTGGATACATGTCCATTTTCAGTAGAGGCCCGAGGAGTTAAGCTCCAAGTTAGGACAAAAAAAAATTAATACAATAAAGTATAAGGATACATGAGCAAATATGAAGTGTTAACAGTATGCATAAACAGGTTATCACAGTAAAATGTACAGTGCATGATACAAGAATAATAAAGGGATGTAAATACAATCAGAGTAGTCAAGAGACATATGCAACATAGTTTAAAAAGGAAAATAGAACTGCTTAATGAGTAGATGGGTTAGACAGAGTAGAGTATATAGAGACACTTTGACTAGTCTCTATATACGGGTGGAAGTAAAGCTATTCTAGTGCTGTGATATTTCTATTTCAGTATAAATTTCAAGTTTCTCAAAGTTCAGTATTTAGATGTGAGACTGAGGTAATTTCATTAAATCATGAGGTCATTCGTAAGAATTAGCACAAAACACAGTACTGAATCTGCAATCATATTTATTAACTCTCATAGTACAATTATTGTTTTCTTCGGATTTGTTTCCTCTAGAACAATTTCAATGGCACTATAAATTCAATAACCTAAAAACAGCTGCATAACATTTCAATTTTATGGAGCAAAGTTCTATTGTTTGACTGGGGAAGGTAATGTCAGTAACTTCTTTAAACCTACTGTGGACACAAATCAAGAAGAACTGTACGCATTGCTTTCTCACACCTTGCTTTTCCTGATACTTTATATTTGATGGGGGAAATAAACTGGATAGGCAGACAGGACTTAACAATGATTTTTTTTTTCAATTTTCCCAATATGATGCAACACTCGCATCCATAGAAAAAGTCGCCATCTCAAAATAATGGATGTAGTGGGTATAGACTTTTGAATGCCCACTACAAGCAATCTCTAGCTGTATGGCACTAAGGAAAAATCAGCTGCTGAGCCACTGTGCTCACAACTCTGCTGTCTAAATCTTGTTGTACTGGAATGTCCTGGTTTCCAAGATTCTCTTATATAGGAATGACAAGAATTCTGTCAGATAAATGAGCCTGAAAGCTGTGCATTGTGGTTATTCCGGTACCTTCTTGAACCAAACTATCAGCATTACATAAGAAATGCAACACTTATGTACCACTGAGTTAGCTTCCTACTATTGAGAAGTTTCCAGACTAAGTAGTGTTGTCTTTTTGATAAGATCTCTTTGCCATTCATTTACTTGACAAGGCCACTCATTTTCCAAGCCTAAAATAAATATTAATCAAAAATACAAAGCTGTAAATGGGAGTATGCCCCCAACCAGGCACCCGTGATGAGGCTGCAAGTAGCTGGTGGGATAGGCCACTCTGCAAGACTCACTGCTGTCACACTTCCTACTACCTGAATCTCATTGCTGGGGAATGGATGGATCAATAAGGCTTTCTGGACAAGAGTAAATGGATCATTTGATTGTAGCATAGCCTAGGAATGCCCAGCTCCCAAATTCCCATCAAATAAATGTGACAAATCAGTTCAGACAGCTGGGCCATCAGGAAGTGTTTTGCAGAGGTGGGTGGAAGTAAAGCTATTCTAGTGCTGTGATATTTCTATTTCAGTATAAATTTCAAGTTTCTCAAAGTTCAGTATTTAGATGTGAGACTGAGGTAATTTCATTAAATCATGAGGTCATTCGTAAGAATTAGCACAAAACACAGAACTGAATCTGCAATCACATTTATTAACTCTCATAGTACAATTATTGTTTTCTTCATCATTACTCCATTGCACTATGCATAGCTGACAAACTGCACTTAGACTGAAACATGTTTGAATGGGTCCGTGGCAGCTAAGTGACTCTGAAGTCACCAACCTCCAGCTCTCTGAGGCTAATTTACACACAAGTGGCTGAGTTCCCAGGACAATGAACATTTTAATGAGATGGATATGCAGATAAAACGCAGATGTGCATTACATACCATCACTGCAGCCATCCAACTGCTATGTCATTGTGTGACTATGAGACACAAGAAGCAGAAGAATATTAGTGTCACTAAGGAACATCTCCATGGTGCGAAGCATGATGGAAGAGGATACTGTAGTTCCTAGGTATGCTTTTAAGACATGGAATGTGTCATGGTGACTGAAAAGCTGAAACAGATTACTGTTTTCCAGTGTGGCAATAACAGGTTAGTCAGTGATGGCTATGTCTCCAATCTCTACACTAATATAGTCTCTGAGAATGGTGAGGCTATGTAGTAAACACTAAGGAGCAATATAAAACAAAGGCTGCCACTCTGTTTCAAGAAAATGGCAAGGATTTACTACAAACAATTATATGTTGCCATTCCCTAGAGTGTGGTATAGCTGAACTGTGTTGTGTTTACAAACTTGAGAGACTAGGCAACACATTGCCACAACAAGTCATTTGAGATAATCCCAGATATCCTGTGCATGATATCTGTGACCTGATTCAGATATCAACATCCCTTAGGCTTCTCATGGAATATTTCGCTGCATACATCCAGATACACTACAAGGTGGACAGTCTCATCAAGATTACCAGTAACCACCACTACTATATGATAAAGCCTCCTCACTGTGTCTAGGAAGAATGAAAAGGTGAATGTGGTCTTTCTAATACTGACATGAAGGCAACCTCTGAAGTATAGCAGTTGGCCAAAAGATGATGAATGTATGACACATTCCCTACCTCCATATATGGCTGACTGTGTACACAGTACACTGATGTCAGACTGGGTAAGCTATGCAGTTGTGTGACTCTAGCTCATTCTCTCATGAACAGAAAGTCATAGATCATTAAGTGTGGAAAGGAATGACTGGTCAGTTAACAGTATGTGATTATAACTCTCCCTGTAGTACAAGCACTATGACTTGGAATAGGCTGTGGACAACTCCATCAGATCTCATTTATCTTATGTTTTAGTGTAACATGATCTTTCTTCCATTTTGAATAATTTATTTGTTGGCAGTTGCAAACCACAAAGGCAGTAAGGTTGCATAGCTCCTTGCGGAGGTTTATCTTACTGTTGAAGATACTGCTTCTATTGAACTTTATGAGCAGCCCACAATGCTACCTGCACATGCATCCCCCAGCTCCTAAAGAGGGGGGGGAGGGGTGACAGAAGTGGCATGTCTTACATGGGCTCCTCCTATGAGCATGTGCAGAATAGTCAGTGGTTTTCTTTGAACACACCTAAATGTGCAACCATCTCAGGAAGTATAGGAGAAGGAAGGTAATGAAAAGTCATCTGCCACCACATCTTCCCATTCCTTATGCAGTTTTGGCCTGTCTTCAAGTTGAATGAATAGAAACTCAATAGAACACACACCATCACAAAAATCTGGCAAACACAGATGGAGATATAGATTGAAAAGAGATATATGAATCTCAATGAGATAAAGCCTTTTATCTCATATACTCCCCTCCCTAAAACTAGTCTCCATGTGAGCACTGTCCATGTTCTGAGATCTGCACCAAGGAGAATATTTACAGACATCCCACACAAAGCTATCTGACAACATTGGCAATATTGGTGGCCACCACTGAGGGGATAAGAAGTGTATTCCCCTTCAGAAGAATAACTATGGTGGATTATGTGGCATCTTAGGGAACTGCATTTCATTGGCCTGAGTTCAGTGAACTCCATCTATGTTACTGTACCTTCATCAAGCTTTTAAATGGGAGTTAATTTTTTTCATATTCTGAACATTTTCATTACACAATAATTATTTTCCGTAATATTGATGCAAGTGAGAAAGTGATCTGGACACAAAATAATTTTGAAAAAAATAACTTTTCTAAAATCAGAATTTTTGCTAACTTAAATGTAGTATATCCATAAAAATGCTTAATTCATTGCATCCAATTGACTCCTCCAGGTGCATCTGCAGTTAACACCTACAGACACCTCTAGGCTTCAATATTTGCTTGTTCATATTTGCATCAATAATTCTAAAACCATGCTATGTACAAGATTTTAAAATAGTTCATCTTAAAGCTTACACAATGGCAAACTCAACTACACTAATTGTTGGCCTCTGTCTAATGCAGGTTCATAGATTAATACTAAGCTAATTGCCCTTGTGAGCCATTTTAAGCCTAGCCAATTATCCTTTGTGAGATTCAAACCCTGCACCTTGTGTTTGTCAGGCAAACACCTTAACCATTAGGCCACCCACCCCGAATTTTTGCTATCTTAAATGTAGTATATCCATAAAAATGCTTAATTCATTGCATCCAATTGACTCCTCCAGGTGCATCTACAGTTAACACCTACAGACACCTCTAGGCTTCAATATTTGCTTGTTCGTATTTGCATCAATAATTCTAAAACAATGCTATGTACAAGATTTTAAAATATTTCATCTTAAAGCTTACACAATGGCAAACTCAATTACACTAATTGTTGGCCTCTGTCTAATGCAGGTTCATAGGTTCATAGATTAATACTAAGCTAACTGCCCTTGTGAGCCATTTTAAGCCTAGCCAATTATCCTTTGTGAGACTCAAACCCTGCACCTTGTGTTTGTCCGGCAAACACCTTAACCATTAGGTCACCCACCCCCTGGAAAATAGATATTAATGGTTGCTTTTATTACATTAATTTATATAGATTATAATTTTCACATTTTTCTAAATATCTGAATAACCAAATAACACAGACTGAACTTCTTAGCCTCGTATGAAAGCTCTCAGCTGCATGAATAAAATGCTTCTAACAGTATGTGTGTAACTTGAATGGTTCCTGAGATATTGTAAGTTGTTCACAAAGTATTACACATTTAATATTACTGTGTTTACTGCGCTGAAGTGTTTGCCATTTATACTTCTTTCATAACCACTATGGTTCCAGAGATATGAACATTTATTAGAAATGTGAGGACATGATTTGATTCTGTCAAAAGTCTTAGACTCCGCCCATTGGAAGTTACAGTGCAAACTTCCTGAGCTCCGTTGGAGTGAATGAGTTAAATTAAGCTTATGCTAAGCATCATCTAAGATCTACGAAGAAAATCTTTTATCTTTTTGACATTCTTAGGATGTTGCCCTGTAAATATCACAAGAGTAGATCATTTGTAGGCCTTTGATATCTTGCAATTATGATTTACTATGAATATAGCTTTTTTGTTATTCACCTGAAGAAAGGTACACTAAAATGCCATTGGTTCTCATTAGAGACAGTCTCATTACCACAATGTTTTTTTTCCTTTAATCAGTTTACCTACGAGGTGTCAGTTATCTTTTTTCTTCCACTCATGGTTTACAAAATAAAATTAACTACTGAAAAGCTTCCCTCTTCTTCCTGTAGCATACTCCCCCAAAAAAATTATATATACCAACTAGTGAACAGATGAAAAATCCTTGAAAAGCAAATCACCACTTCACACAATAAAACAGATAATGGCAAAACTCACCACATTAAATTCTCACACACAAACCACTCGACTAGCAGTGAAGTGAATATCCGTAGGTAATCCCATTTATTCATATTGGTATAAGGATTTATTTGCATAAAAGTCTCACTTCATTTTTCTTTGCATTTTATTTATTTTCATTTACCCTCTCACATCTGACATTATTATAAGACACATTTAAAGTGGCTTCTATATTTTGAATACATTGTTTTTATTTTATGTTAATTTGAGTTTATTATTGTGGTGAATCACAGATTACCAAAGGCTGATTTGCAGATGCAGCTCTGGAAGGAATAGTCTGGCTTTCAGAGTAGCAAATCAATGTAAACAGCCTACCTTTCTGAGATGGGAGTAAGTTAAAGTACACAGACACTGAGAGAGCAAGAAATATTGTCCTGAGCAGAATACAGTGCCAAGGGTCATATTCTGACCATGGACATGGATGGTAATAGCACTTTCACCTGGAATACCATGCTAATCATCAGCTTTTACCATAGGTGGCTGAGGCCACTGGACTGCAGCTCTAACAAATGAATAGAAGAAATAATTTTTAAATATTTTTTATTTGCTTATCTTTATTTTTTTCCCTTACATCTGGGGTATTGCAACTCTTCACATGATTAGTGCATGCATGTGGTGATGAGTTCTATTAAAAAGCTCTTGACTTGGTCGTGCTATTTTTAAAATCATCAAGCCTTTATACATATCTTGCTAAAGAAAATAAAGATATCATGCTTTAAATCAGGTCCTTCTGCAATTTCTGAGGAACAGGAGCAACATTTAAGTGGGGGCTTTTAGGGCTGCTTGATGTAGCAATGACAATGCCTTTGCCATTGTCCCAGACTTCATTAGGTGTATGAGGCAGACTAAGATATAGTATGATGGTGTGAACAAAGAAGATATTTTTGTGTTATTAAAGACATTTTTTTTACTATTAAATAGCATCATGATCAATCTGACTGCCCTGCCATCCAGTCTGTAGGATGGCAAGTATTTGAAACTGCTTCTACAGGGACGATAACTTAATTATAGGTTTCTAAACCACCCAAAATAGCAAACATTCCAACCATATGATCCATGGACAAACATAACTGCCCTTCTCTGACATTCTCTTAGAATTCAGCTACAAACCCCACACCACTAAAACCCTGAACCCCCCCCCCCCCTCATTTATTTCACATTTCTTATTTAAAGCCCTGGTGGTGCAGCGGTTAGCACTGATGCCTCCCAGAAAGAGATTTCCTGGTTTGATTCTCAGCTGGGCTGCCTTCTGTGTGGAATCTGCATGTCCTACCTGCAGTCACATGGGCTTCCATTGGGTGCTCCAGTTTCCTCTCACATCTCAAAGATATTCTGTAGGTGGATTGGACACTCTTAATTGGCCCTAGGTGTGAGTGTGTGCATGTGTGTGCCTTCTGTGGAAGGCTGGGCTCCTGGCTGGCAACTCAACACTGTAAAACACCACTGTCAATTGTTCTGCAAACCATTGTTCCACTGTGGTGACCCCTAATGAGGAAAAGCAAGAAGGAGAGGGCTTTAAATCTGTACATCCCAATGAAACCACTGCTCTACATAATAACAGTCCCACAAACTCTGATGACCTCAACACATGATTATCTGCCACTCCAGGGACTACCTTATCTTACCCTACATCCACATATACAATCTCTGTTATACCAAAAAATGTACATCTGGAAAACTGTAGTGATTAAACACCTCTGTAAACAACCCAACCAAAAAGGTACAATCTATTTTCGATCAGCTTCCTTCTTATGTACACTGAGGGAAATCCTTGAAAAGATTGTTTACACACAACTATCAATATATATCCTACAATATCACCTGCTTTTCATAAAAAAGGAGCATGGGCTTTGGCAAGGAAGGAGCACTATGATGTTCCTCTGGACCTTAAGTGTTGATATACTCCACAGCACAATCTATGGTAGCCTTACTGTTTTTTATTTTTAAAGCTCCCTCTAAAGCCTCATATACTCCCCTCCCTAAAACTACCATAAATTGGCAATAGTGAAGATGTTCTTTCTTGATTCAAAGATCTTCTCTGTGACAGGCACGTCTAAGTTAAAATTGGAACATCCTCCTTTGATAAATTCTTCCTATGTTTGGTATTCCCATGGATCAGTTATTGATCCTTTGCTTTTTTCCACCTTCATTGACAAACTCCTCTAACATCTTCCCTACTTACTGCTTTTCCTATATGTAGATATGATCATCTGATCATCAACGGATCCAGTCGCAGCCACACTCACATATAAACCCATCTCTAATCCAATCTCTATCCTCTGCATAAAAGGCTACTTAACCACAGACTGATTCTTAATCCCTCCAGCTAACAAAATAGTGCTAGATGGAACTCAAACAAAACTGTCCAGCAATTCATTACAACTATAAATCACAAACCTAAATAAAATAAACATGGAAAGTATCTCCTCAAATAGCTCAGAATTTGTTTAGACCAAACCCACAACTTCCAACTCCATATTGCAAAAACAAAAATAAGATTAACTCTTTCCTTTTCTGGACTATCAAAATTTTACCTTACCTCTCAACCCTTACAAGAATAGCAATAGGCAAATCTATCCTCATCACCCAACTGGAATACAGTTCTCCTGTTATAGCAGCTGCATTACAAAATAACTTTAGATGCTCTACAAACTGTCACCAAATGAATGCCCTTTTATTGCAAACTCCCCAAATTGTGAGCACCAGTGTCTAACTCTCTCCAAAGCCAAGTGGCTTCCAGTGTACTAACAAGCCGATCCTCTTCTTTGTGTTCCTTTCTAAACATTTACAGCATAAAACCTACCCCATAGGTGTCATATGTACAGAAAAATGCTTCATGCAGCTTTCAGGAGCTGATCTCAGACAGCCCCATTACTCTTCATTTCATCTAGCAAACTCCATTGGACCACTGATTTTCAGCCTCATGAACCTACCTGTTGGCAATCTCTATTCAGAAAATAAGAAAGCTCACTCCCTACTCACACTGCATGCAGTGTGTGTGTGTGTGTGTGTGTGTGTGTGTGTGTGTGTGTGTGTGTGTGTGTGTGTGTGTGTGTGTGTGTGTGTGTGTGTGTTCATCTTCTGATAGACTTGGCTTTCAGGGGGAGTGTCAGTATGTATATGTATGTGTGTGCAAGAAAAAATAATGTCACCAGTTTTATCTGTGGATACATAACAGCTCTTCTGTCTAGCAGTTAAAAGAAACTTAGCAACTAATTATCTTCTAAAAATAAGGCATACAATATATCACAGAGCATCTAAATCTGCAGAGCTTTAGGCCAACTCTAAATGGCATTTTGACAAAAACACTAAACGGGGGCATCAACCTCCGCCCTTTTCCCTATGTAGTCTAAAACTTGCCTTGCTCACAGATGTGTACATATCATTGTAGCTTTTATGGAGGCTGTGGATGGTGTAGTCCTTATTTATTTAAGTTTCCTCACAATCAAACCTTAGAGGTGTGCACAGAAATTTGACTAGGGATAATTTGCTGTCTAGGAACAACAAGTTGGAATATATTAATGTGAACAATATTCCTCACAATCATATATCAGACATGCATACACTTTCCCATCTTATGTGGGAAGTTAGCATGTTGCATGCATATGCCTGAAGGGTACAAGTTGAAACATTGTACTGTGGCTATTTATTCTTACACCTTTTGGTAATGTAATATCACAGAGGTGCACAGAAGATGGCTGTCTTTGAGAGTATGGATATAGATGCATGTAGAATATATGGATGGTAAAACAACTTGGACTGTATGCCTTCAATCATTTCTTGTTGAACTTTCATCCATATCTAGCACCATACACTACACACTCTTTTTTTTTTGGGGGGGGGGGTAGAGGTTGGTACTATTCCAACATATTATTTGTTTATACCTAGAAGCATTTATCTTCTCACTTTACTGGGAAATACTTTTATGCCAGCTCTGAATATTAAGCTTTGGGTACAAATTATTTCTTACTTAAATTAAAAAATAAGACTGACGTTTTATCTTACTCGTGACTTTTGTTAAGACATAATTGGACCACGAGGTTGGGAAAACCCCATGGCTTTTAGGAACAGCTAGGCACAGAGAGTCCATGCTTAATTTAGTTCCTTCCTCTACAGTTACTACAATGCAGCTCTTGACTAATTAATAAGTGTTGAAAATATGGAGGATATAACTTAAGACTAACAGAAAGTGAGTAAGAGCAAGAAAAAGTAATCTGTTTTGATGATGTAGGGTGGTCATGATAATGAGAAATGATGAGGGGACACTAGGTGGTCTTTTTTCAGGAATGCTAGGCAGCGACTGGGAGGGCGTTTTCACAGAAATGCTAGGCAGTGAGACAGGCCTTATGAAGTCTTCTGCTAGGGTTCCATCTCACTAAAGTTAGCCTTGTGGATGATCTGTTAATTACAATTGTACATCTACAGTTAGAGCCAGTAAAGAGGCTAGGATGAGGGACTACTGAGGCAGTCTGTGGATGAACTTGACTAACTCCAGTAATTACTTGATCATAGCTACAGAGTCATTAATCTGCCATAACACAGCCTCAACCACTTCAGTTAACCCCACCCATTCCATTGCTTCATGTAGTCCCTTCTGCTTGCTTTGATGTCAGTAGCCATCACTGCCTTTTATCAAGAAAATTCAGCATCTTAGCAGTGATTAAGGAGAGTTTGGTTCAAGTCAAACATATATAGTATATATTTCCAACTATTAACACTTTTTTGTTTGAATACTTATAATTATAGCAAGTAGAAACTATCAAGTACAGAAAAGGAGAAAGTGCTTACCTTTTCATAACCAGCCTTTGTCGGATTATGATGTCTAAACCATTTTTCAAGAGTATCTTCCTTCAAAGGTCCAATGATTCCACTTTTGGAGTGAATTTTGGCAAGAGTTGTAGCGTCCTTCACCAATTCTACCATTCCTATACAACAAATACATAGGTTATAGTTAGCTACAAAAGTCTAAAAATCACTAGTATAGTTTTTAAATTCTCTTCTTCATCCCTCTTATCAGAATGCAAACTACTTCAAATTCAGGCCTCATTTCTGACAGTATCTACTAAAATAACATCAATGCAGACATTGTTGTTGTTCTCAACTTACACCTTAACTATTTCAAGATCTTCATTGCAGCATGTATGGTTCTGCAGTATGAAAATATTGGCATAGTAACTGTATCCGCATGCATATGGTTTTGTTTCCTTTGATTACCTACATGTAAATTCTCTTATCATGCACTTTTATTAATTCTTCACTCTAACTTGAATTATACTGCATTTTGTAAAGATGTACTTAGCATGTCAGTTTGCATGCATAATCTTTGTTTACTTCGATAACCTATGATTGTTTTAGTAGAAACATTTCTGCTGTTAATTTGCATGTAACCTGGGCTGAGGCTGGAATTTGTCATACTAAGGGTGGTAAGGGTACATACAAAATGTCAAAAAGTGCTATAGCTGGAAGTTCTGCCCCATCACAAATTTTAAGCAGAAGTCCCTCCCGGAAAATCCATCTGTGATAGTCTTCCATATTTGTAGCAGGAGTTCAGCCCCAAAAGATCCATTTGCAATAATCATCTGTACTTTTAGCAGCATGCCGTCTGCTGAATGTGTACATCTGAGATTCCTGGATATGTTGGGGCATGTTTGGGCATGTCAACAGACACTTGAGCAAAAAAAAATGATGTTAGCAGGAGGTGTTACCCTACTCTATCTACAGCTTTTAAAAGCGGGCCTATTTGCAGTGGTCTGTGAGGTTCATGTTCTTTTGTTCATATAGGTGTGTCAAGGAAAAATATATGGTAGGTCTAATCACATTAGTATGGACATAATCACAAATGTTATTGTACTGAATGATTTAATGACTGCTATAGAAAAGAAAAGCCATGCTTGGAATGTATACAATTAAAAGTTAACATTTAGTTCTAAAATTTACTGACCTTGGAAGAATCACAGTGAAAACATTAATTTTGGTAATATAAACAATGTGATACCTTCTCAGGCATAGAACACTTTATTTTAAGATTTTAAAAAAATGTGTTATCCTACAAATTGCAGATTTGAGACTGTTGGCTCCTTATGTTAGAGCATGATTGCGGGACAATGTAGGTACGAGTAAGAACTGAGCCCTAGCACTCCACTTCATTCTACATGCCTCTATTTCAGGAAAATTACTGTGCTAGCAGTTCCATGGGTACGCAGTGTACCAATAGACCCCTTGACCTAGTCTAAAGCCTCAATGACCATTTCTATATATGTACCATAATGCATATTTTAAGGTTTTAGAATCTATCACTGTTCTGAATAATCTCATTACTCTAATTTGATTGTAAAAGCATACAATGAGGTAGTTACTCTGTCCTTTAGCATATACCCACAGCTGAACCTAAGCATTTCAGGTACAGGACACATCAGATTAATATTTCTTCCCTAGCATGTTATCCTATTCAATATGCTTTTGAGTGTGCCACATTTAGTGTCAGTATTTGCATTACAGAATCATGCAGTGCAGTATATGAATAGAGCATGGTGATTTGCATTATTTTCTGTATATAATATGTACATGTATGTTGTAATGGATGTTACATGACTCTAATGTGTGTTTACAATCCATTACTGCAACTAGATTCTAAAATTATGTATGAAAGTCTGCACGAAGTCTAAATAGTGCATTGTTTCTGTTGTACTATGATGGTTTTATTCTTTAAAAATGAGGGCATGTGAAATACAATAGCGATTGCAATTTTTAAGAAAATGTAGCAGTATTACTTTAATGAGAGAGGATTATTTGGCTGGTTAAAAGTTTTTTTTTTTGCAGGTATAAATCTGCAAAATAAGAGCCTTTGTTCATGACAGTACCTTTAATTATGTACTTCATGTTCATGATCACATATTTAATCAGAAAACATGGATTCATTATAGATGACAACTAGGGTTGAATGGTTGGAGGAAAAAGTGGGTCATCTGTCATTGTTTACATTGTACTATGATGGTTTTATTCTTTAAAAATCATAACGCCTGAAATAGATTAACGATTGTAGTTTTTGTTTTTGTTTCTAAATTGTGGCAGTATTATTTTAACTTTTTTATAGGCAAATCACTGCAAAATATGCTTCACTCCTGGACTGTTGCAGAGTATTAATTATAAAGATTTTATTAGAGGTCATCCCTGTTTTTTTAAGAGAAGCTTTTGTTTAAAGAAAAGACTAAATACCTCAGAGGAGGTGGCAACAGTTGCAAAGAAAGCAGCACCAGATCTTCTTCTTCTTTCGGCTTTTTCCCGGTTAGGGGTCACCACAGCAGATCTCCTGTCCGCTCATGATTGGCAGTGGAGTTTTATGGTGTCGAGTTGCCAGCCCGGTGTCCGACCTTCCCAAGAAGGTGCACACATGCACCTAGGGCCAATTTAGAGTGTCCAATCCACCTACAGCATGTCTTTGGGATGTGGGAGGAAACCGGAGCACCTGGAGGAAATCCACGCAACCACAGGGAGGACATGCAGACTCTGCACAGAAGGCACCCCAGCTGAGGATTGAACCGGAGAACCTCTTGCTGTGAGGTGGCAACGCTAACCTCTGCACCACCGTGGCCGCCCTGTAGCACCAGATGGTCCACCCAAAGGCCATGTGACAACAACTCAAAAAGGTCCATATCAAACAACCCTGTAAACACAGAAGAAAAAAAAGTAATGCTTATAAACATTTAAAGGATAATTCACCAAACTTTATTAATATTTATATATGTTTGGCTAATTTTGATTTTCTGAGTATAGGGTGTAATGATAAAATATCTTATGTTAAGACTATTAAAGCACTTGGACATTTAGAAGTCTGTTAAAAAAAAAGTTTTTACTTGGCAGTCAGTAGTGAGGCATGCACCTTTATGTCATCAAAAAATAATAATCCAAAAACATTGCTTAACTATGATAATAATCCAAAAACATTGCTTAACTAGGATTCAGATTTTTGTAAGTATGGTGAGTTTAACATAGATTTCTGTACATATGCAGACTGTACAATTTCACTAAGTCCTGTAAACCACAGACTTGCTTTGCCCATTATTAGAGAGTAGAATATGTTTTACATCTGTTGGATAAAATATGCCACCTGTGTATGTTTACAAAAGAAAATGCTCTTTTGATATTGCCAATCTGCACTGTAAATGTAGAATTAAATGGACAAATCATCTTTTAATAAAAAAAAAAAAGTAAGAATTCACATTACATACTCTGGAAAGTCCCCAACATGTCTACATCCTGTGGGCTCTAATACAACACTTCCTTATGTAGAGGACCATACATATTGCTGTGAGCATACACATAGACACACACACACACACACACACACACACACACACACACACACACACACACACACACACACACACACACCAAAACATGCAACCACACCCCGATATAGGGTGCATTGGCATCACTGTGAGTGTACACACATACCCAAAAACCCACAACCATACACAGGCACAAGGGTGCATTGCCACAGTTTTGTGTGCACAATCACCCCAGAACAGACAATCACAAACTGACCCAAGGGAGCACCTGTTGTTCTGTGAGTATACACATGCACCCCAAAACCTTGGCAAATGGGGGCAGTACCATGCTAGCATTTGTCTATCTGTAAGTAACATTTCTCAGTAGAATGGATGTAAAACATAGGCCCACTCTGATATTTCTCTGAATTTTCTGGTTTCTCAAAATTAAGTTTGCGACTGTGAGTAATTCATATACTTCGATGTACACACAATGCCGCCTGATAATGAGGACAATTCAGAGCCCCCAAAGAACTGTTCACCAGCAGAAGTGCAAACAGGTGAGAGATGCAATCACAGCCCTGATAGTAAGGGAGTTGTGGATGACATTGCTTGCCACTCCGAGGTCGCTGATGCTGATATAGATGTTGAAGAATTTTCACAACAGTCAGAACCTAATCAAAACAACCCTATCTAGAATTGACAAACAAGTATGTAGCACAGAGGCATAAATTTAATGGGGTTAAATAGTACCAACAACATCATTTTGTTAATCTAGACTGTATAGCTTCAATAGAGCTGTGCTATGCTGCCATACATGGTGCTATCCAACAACGGCTGGACCACATTATACCAACTCTTAATGATAACGAATTTATACAGTCACATTTGGATAGTGATAACCTAAATGTATCTTTGTTATTACCCCAACACAATCCCTGCAAATTAAATGCTGAGCATTGTTTAGAACATGTAGCCAAACTACTTAACAGTAAAATGGTAATATGTGTCAACTGGCGACTTATCCTGCTGATAATGTTTGTCCGCAATATAACAGGGGCTAGGCTTAGAGACAAATGTAGTATATTATCAAGCTGTCTTGTGAAACAAAAAGCCAGACAATTAATATAATAAGAAGCTCTAGAATATGTTTTGCTAGATGAAGTCTTATATCCTTGCTACACCCGGGGCTAATCTGTTTGAGTGTTACAATGGCATTAAAAAACATCAGGACTTTTGTTTTTGCATGAAATGTTTGCACCACTTGCTATGCCCTGTTTTCATACAATGGTGAACATACCTGTTCTGGAATGTACAAGGCCTGTAAGACATTCATGTTCACTAAAATATTGTCAGAAGTGATGAGATGTCCTAATTGCAGTATGCATTGTAGTTTTGTTGTCTGTTACACAAAACATAAAATGGTTGACTGGCATTGCCAAATACATAGAGTGTGTAACATTTGTTATGTAGAACATATTAGTACATACAACTATTATCAAAAAATAATATCTTACCTCTCACAGTAATACTGACATCTAGAAAACCGTCTGTGCCATATACATTCTCTACAAGATATAGCCATCAGTGAAGGTTATATCTACTATGATTTTGAATGCATGCTGGGCACCAGCCTCAATTATCCACGTCACATACCAAATTACATCTATGCTTGATTTAATGAGAAAAGCTGGAGTTTTGAAGGACTTGGTTGCACTGAGGTATTTGTCGAAAAGTTTGTATCTCTGCAAATTAGCTGGTTCACATTTGTAGTACACAATGTCAAGGGGTATGACAGACATTTCATATTGAATCAACTACTCAAAGAGAAAATTGAAGTGGAGATACTCACACAGAGTAGTAAACTATTGCCACTAAATGGAAAATGGCTACAAATTTGGTTTATTAGCATTTTAAACATTGTACCATTTCATCTGAAAGCACTCTCCAAGGAACTGGGTTTTGATGCTGCAAAGGGCCATTTTCCACACTTTTTTAATAAGCCTGAAAATCAAAGTATTAAGTCCCAGATCACATGACAGAAAAAAAACAGTGTTTTACGCAATGGTGTGAAGCAAGTAAGTACTATGTGTTTAATTTAAAAAAAGAGCTACGTCACTATTGTAGGTTAGATGCTGAAATTCTAAAACAGACCTGTGAGATATTTTAGAAAGGCATTATGGAGATCTTTCCACCCATTACAAAGAATAAAAAAAATTGTCTCATTTCAGTATGTCACACTGCATCTGTCTGTATGGCCATGTAATGGTTTACATTTTTAAAGTGCCACAATATTGGCATCACCCCCTCTGCAAACTATCATCAGCAGTGCAAGTGCTACTCCACACCTGCAGTGCAGTGACTGCTGTATGTCAACAAGCTTGAAAATATTGCTATACAACCTGCATTAAATGGTAGTGAAGTATGCACGGGCAAATATTATCTTGATGGCTATTCAGAAATACAGAAGATTGCCAAGGCATTTGAACTTTTGCACAGTTTTCATCATGGGTGCCCCAGATTCTAGTTCATAGAACAATTTATCTCTATTCTTCATGTCCCTTATGGTTACGTCCACAGTCAGATGGAAAAACAAAACAATGAACTATCTTAGGTGTGAAAAAGGCATGAGGGTGAGGACTGTACCATAATATGAATGGAAGCAGATGGTGTGTGACACGCCTGTAGTGCAGGCGTGTTTGATCAAATCCTAATATCAACTCCCTTAGACCCATGGGATGCTCTGTATGGCTATTGCATGAATGGTCCACATCTGTATTACCACATTCAACCTGGTGAAAAAAATCACTATTATGATTTCACTAGTTTATACTGCTAAATAAACAAACAAAGAGATACCCCATAAACCACTCCATGATTGTATATGAGAATTTTAAAAATGTCAGGCAATATTTTGGTCTTATAAAAGCCAAGGTCTACCCACCTAATAATTTGTTTTTACTAGTATTACTGAATAAAGCAGGTAGCAAACTAATGTTTACCTTATGCTGTACATGTGCTGACACAACACAGCAAGTAAAACCATGTAGGCATACTAATGAACAACTTGCTCTAGTAGGTACATGGTGTCCAGTAGAGACACATGCAGCCTTAGAAAGGGGGTATAAGGTGGCTGAAGTGCTTGAAGTTTGGCACTACTCTAGCAAACCGGACAATCCTTTCGCAGAGTACATCAAATTACATCTCAAGAGGAAACAGAAGGCTTCAGGGTCTTTACCATGGTGTACTAATGACAGTGAACATAAAGCTGACATTGACTACTATTATGTTAAGAAGAGTGTTGTTTTAAATGCAGAAAACATAGTATGTAATCTGGCCAAAAAGAGTTCAAAACTGTTTCTAAATTCACTGTGGGAAAAGTTCACTCACCATCTAAATATGTTAAATACAGAACAGTCGAATGCAATGAGTGTATAGTGTCACTGTTGCAGTACAGTGGCGATATGCTGATAGCTGCAATGTAACTATGACAAACACCAATGTTGTAATAGGAGCTTCCACAACAGCCTATGCCAGATTTCATCTCTACTATGTATTGGAGCAACTTCAGAAACACTGTCTCTACCATGACTGATTCTGCCATTTTGGTCAGCAAGCCTGGTGATTGTAACCACTCACCAGGTAATTACTTGGGTGGTTTGACCAGTGAGCTACCACTGGATGAATACATTGTTGAGTTTGTAACAAGTGGCCCTAAAATGCATGGTTACAAACTTAAAAATGGCAAAATACATACGAAATGTAAGTGCATTAAACTTAATATTGCAAACAATGAGATTAATTACAACTGTCTAAAGTCCCTAGTTGAACATTTTAGTCAGGACAGGAATTCATACAAGGGATTTTCACACAATCAGTCACTCTGGACCTTTAAAAAATTATGCACAATAAAAATTATCACTACTGAAAGCAAAACCTAGAAAGAAATGACTTAGGGTCATGCATAAAAAAGGGTGCTATGGGCTGACATTAAGACACTGCTATATGGTTTCTGATATGGGTACAGATATACACATGGTGCATCCATTTTCATGCATTCATGCAGAGCCCTCAAATTATGCTAAGAGCTATTTTATTAAGAGTCTGGAAGAGACAGGCTCAATGCTTTAACAAAAGCCCTGGAAAATACAGTCTGGTGTTAGGTTGTTAGCAACCATTGAACACAACTCTTCAGGGACAACAAATTTGAGGGTATCCTCAAGTCACTACAAGATGAAATGTTATTACCAGACAATAAACTAAATCTTTTAATTACAGATGACAGCATGTAATCAGCTTGTGAAAACAGTGAAAATCAGAAATGCTTTACCAGTACTGTCATTAGAGAAATATCAGCATATATGTCACATAAAATGTATTTGTGCAAGGAAAGAAAAGCCATATCATTAGCCTCAATGCCAATTATGTTGTGCTATTTAAAACATCCAAGGGATCAGCTTCAGGTATACTTTGCATGTCAAATGTATCCTGGAAAAGTAAAATTTTTGAGAAAGCTTTTGAAGATGCAACGCATAAGCCTTATGGTTCTCCCTTAGTAGACTTCAAAGCTACAATGCCAGAGGCATACCATTTCCACCTGACTTTCTGGGAGTCTGCGTTATAAAAAAAAATGCAATGAAAAAGCAATGCTGCTACAGACATAAGGAGCAGTGCCATTAGAACTGCTGTAAACTGATGGTAAGAAAAGCTAGACATGTCTGGATGTCTAAAAAGCAACTATGCTGTGCTTAAGCATTGGTGAAGGGGTCACCTCAGCAGAGAAAAGTTATATTTTGCTCTGCCTCTGATGATTTGGTAGCTGCTATTGCTGAAATCATACTCACTGCTATTAAAGGCACAATACTTTAACTGCACAATAGATTAAGAAGCTAAAGAAACTTCATAGTGTTGTGAAGAAGTTATGCAATAAACATGTAAGATTTAAAAATGAAGATTATAGTACAAACAGGCAGCTGTTTGATAGGCACCATACTCAGTATAGCATTATCATTCGAACCAATTTTCTGACAGATAGTGTAGGGTCAGTTAAGGAGTATGCGTAAAAATGTATTTGATCCGACAAGAGCAGTTGGTTTTGTCAAGTGCAGTACACAGTGCCACCAAGAAGAATTATTCAACAGTAGTTGATGCTGAAATGCAGATTGTTCCCCAAAGGGCAGACTTGACTGAATTTGAGAAGGCTAAAATATATATTCTCCGACTGCATTGCTATATGCAAAATCAGGTTGCAGAGGTTTAGCAGGAACCTGTTTGCCATCAACATAAAGGGTTGTAAAGTTATTATCACTGTGTTTAAAACTAAAGTTCTAAAGTTTTTTGTACTGCATATACTGCTAAAAGCATTAACTATAAGCCAATCACCATTAATTTAGGCAATTGTCCGATGAATGGAATGTCCTGATTAGAAACACTATCCCCAGCTGCTATAGAGTGAACTTTCAAAGTAACATGATTGATAAGGTAGTTGGCATTGGCATTCTCTAAAACCTGGGCATGCCCAATATATACTGCAGATGACAATTTTCAGTCTTCTCACATAGATGGACACATACCTTATATATAGTTTATATGCTTATGCTACCTCACTATTCATTACATATAATTAATTTTTATTGTATACCAGTTTAATTTTAATATCCACATCATTCAAAAGCTTTTTTTCTTGAAAGAACAAATCTGTATGAATTGACTTCAGCAAGTCCACAGTATTGCTTCTGGCTGTGAAAGTTGCATGCTTTTTAATGCCTTCATTTAGGCCAATGAGTAAACTGTTTTCCTGTCATACTGAGTGTTCATATAAAATAAGCCCACTGAAAACTGTGTAGCAAGTGTATCTCCATTATAATTAAGCACTGATAAAATGATTCTCTGTAGGGCTAGCAATTATTTTTCTGGTTTACAAGTCGATCACCCACTACAACATATACCTGACTAAAAATAGTAGCCACAGGGTAATTTATTAAACTCACTCTAGCAACATCCTCTATGTCACTTTCTTCTGCCTTTGTTATCTTGTAGGACAGGTACAATATAATTACTGTCAAGATCTATGCAATTCTCATTTTTACCAGCTATGTAAAATTATAGGCTTGCATTGTCACTTATAGCTGAAAAATGGGACATTTCAAAAAACATTTTTTTTCTAGACATGTTTGAATTGGCTATAAAGTGAAAAGATCTAATTCAGGCTTAGCACATTCTGGTTACATGCAGTGTACCAGAGTCATGGTTAATGATGTTTTTTTTACTCCTTGGATTTCTGTTTTCTGACAGGCCTTTTATTTTGAGCATATAGGCTTTTAATAATTCCAGCTGTAACCCCTAGGGGGCCTCACCACACCTCCTATAGTCAGGTATTTTGTAAACTATCGATCCAGACTCTTCTTGTAACTGTGGGGATTGTGCTGGTGGTGGTGGTGGGGTAATGTCATAGAGCTCACAACATTACGAACCTCTAACAATATTTTTAGCAGCCATTTTAAGGTGTGGTGTTGCAGCCTGAAATCCTCTCTGTATCAAAGATATGGCTTTTCTAAATAACGCTCTAAATATACCACCTATTCCGGTACAATACATGACAGGTACTCCAGTAGGCCATATACTGCTTGTGCTGTGTAATAAACCATGTATAGGTTATGGGTTCCAAAATGTGTCTTGTCATTTTCAAAAAGATCCTCTAATAGGGCTTAGGTAAAGCTTAACAATCACCTTACCAAACAAGAATAACATGTTTCTGTCTTGATCATTCATTATCATAACCATTATAGTGTCAAAATTATGTTTTCTGACTGATATATAATCCTGCTTATTATAGCAGATAGTAATGATCATGTTTTTAGCAGCAATTTCTATACATCAGAGCAACTGCACGTGTATCTCCAGCTCTCTTGTGCTCAATTATGTCAGTATATACCCAACTAGTGTATAATCTGCCATTAATGCATGTATAGTATAGGCTGCTATTAGAGTAAAAATTGCAGTACCCCAGGAGGCACTCCCAAAATGTGTGCTAGGCTGTCGTTCACAACAAATAAATAAGGAGTACTGTTATGATGTTTTATTTTTCTTTCTCAATCATCATAGATCTAAAGAGAGGGCTGGGCCAGAATGCTGCAGGACCTTATTGATGACTGTAACCACATCATAAACACTGTTACTATACCCCCTAAGAATTTTCAGCTTAAACACAGGTTTTGCTATCTCACCAGCAAAAAAAAAAAAAAAAAAAAATGTTGTATTCAGGTGTAATATTATTCCATGTTCTAGGGTACTATATTTCAGCTAGTCCAACTTCCCAGGGGCCTGTTAAATTTATGGGCTTTTCTAATTGTACAGTATATTCAGAAATGTTATTTTAGGGAACAACTATAAAGGTGCATTGCTAAGTGTTGTAATATAAAACCCATTGTCATCCATTGCTTTTTTCAACTATGCCACAAACGCAAGTGTCACAAACTTATGTAGTATACCCACTTTATAATTTTACATTTTTTAGATGTATAATATCTACTTAGCTGTTAAACTTTGAGGGTCATCCATGCCATTTTACTAAAGTCATTTTTTCTTGCCTTTCATTTTCTGAGAAAATATTTTTTTCAATTCTATACACACAGTCCCCCGGATTCACTAATCATTCATGCAGGACTAACTTAGTCCTGCATGGAAGAGCCCATTTAGGAGCAGGAAGGCAGCACGCCAAGCATATTAAGAAGGTGCACTGCCCATGCTCTTAGGCTTACATGGAGCATGTACGAGTAGAGGGGGCGTGTCTGAGAGCAGAGCTCTCAGAATAAACATGCCCCTGCAATGTAGAACAGCGGAAGGTGTTAAGAAATGAGGGAGATCGCTCATTGTTGTCTTCATATCCCCAACAACAGTCCCCCATGTGTACAACAGCAACAGTACATAAAAATCAATGAAGAAACCCCTTTATTTGTATTTAAAAAATCTGAGTACAGCTAACCATAGGTGCGTGGGTGAGCCCATCGCTTAGCTACGGTTAAAGCGGCTTAAAAGGCTGAAGAGGATAACAAGGAAGATATATGCAAAAGAAGCAGCACAGCAATAGTGTAGTGAGCAGAGCACTTGCCTAACAAGCAGGCCGTCCCGGTTCGGGTCCCACTGCAGCGCAGTCTATTTTACATGGCAAAGCACATTATAACCAATATTTATGTTGCAAAAACCACAAAAAAAATATATGTATGAACTGGAGTACTGCAGGAAATGCACATGTGAAGTGTCAGTGTCATAATGAATAAGGCACTAGTAAGCAGGTTTAATCATAAATAAGCAGTAGTACACATATGGAAGCACTAGTAAGTGTGTTTAAGTGCATTTGCGCGGGGGTAAGCATTGCCTACACAGATTAAGCAAAGTAGAAGCTAACTGAGTGTAAGAAACTGTAATCAGAAGTAAGTGCTGCTTAGCTCCAGGCAAACCCATGCAAACCTGCTTACAACTGCTTTAAAGTGCCTTAACCACTCTGTATCCAACGACCCATGTTCTGCCCAGCAACAAAATAAACAGTCTCTGCAAGGCTCAAGCCCAGGACCCTGCACACCATAGACAAAGAGATTTAGCACTAAGCTATGTAAGATATAAAGAAGACTGATGTTTTCGGAAACATAACCTCAAGTCCAGGCATGCAACAGTACAGAGAATGTATACCAACATCTAGATGTATGTGTGTGTAAATATATTAATACCTAAACAGATACAACATATCAATATATGTATATATATATATATATATATATATATATATATATATATATATATATATATATATATATGTGTGTGTGTGTGTGTGTGTGTGTGTGTGTCTAAAAATATATACATATATATTAATATATATATGAACATATATATATTAATATATATGTATATTAATATATATAGGTTCATAGGTTCATAGGTTCATACTAGGCTATCTGCCCAAGGGCATTTATAAGCCTAGCCCATAGTTATGTGGCTTTCGCCACCCCTTTAGTTTGAATAAAAACTATGCCTATCATTTTTCTGTGCCTCTGTCAAGCAGTGACACTGAAGTAATCCCTGGGGTATATCTGCGATCTCCCATCCATTGGTCAAGATTCCTCTTGAACAAGGCCAGCGAGGTGCTCTGCCTCACATGTACTGGGATTTTGTTCCACAGCATAGGGAGTCTCTGGGTGATGAATCTGTCCCTCCAGCACGCTCTATTTATAACCGTGTCAAGGTTTAAGTCTCCCGCCCTTGTGGTTCTGAGGGATCTAGATTTTTTGAGGTGAAGCATATTCATCAAATCTGGGTTTGACATGGCCTTATATGTCAGGCACAGGTCACCTCTGAGCAAGCGGTATGAGACTGAATAAAGCTGGAGTTCTTTCAGTCGGGCAGCATAAGACATATTTTTGAGACCCTTTATCCTTTTGGTGAGGAACTTTTGGGGCCTTTCAAGCTGCATCAGGTGTCTGGTCAGATGCATTCCGAACGGGGCATTGTACTCAATCATAGGTCTAATGAGTGATGAGTACAGGGGGACGATGACCTCCCTTGATCTAGATGTGAATCCCTTCATGATCAGGTGGGCGATATAGAAGGTTTTCCTAACTACTTTAGCAACATGAGTGTCAAACGAAAGACTACTGTCAACTTGGGTCCCCAGATCCCTGATGACTTTTTCTGTGCTCAGTGGATTGTCACCTATATGGTAGCTAGGGGTAACCTTGTTTTTCCCGAAGGGTATGACTATGCATTTTTATGAACATATATACCTGCAAATGCCTACATCGACACATATGTGTGTCAAAAACCTATATGTCTACATATACACAGCAAGTTACATATGTGCACACAGATATATATCTACGTAGGTATATACAGACATAGTTATATTTATATGTAAGCAGATATATATATATATATATATATATTTATTTTTATTTTATTTTTTACATTTGTTGACCGGGCTAGTCTAACTGGATATATGTCCATTTTCAGTAGAGGCCCGGGGAGAAAAGCTCCATACTTGAATATTAAGACAGTTTTATATATATATATATATATATATATATATATATATATATATATATATATAGGTATATATGGCCATACATCTGTAGATAGCAATGGCAGATGAACAAAAACATATATGTCCACATGCAGCATTAATGGGGATGAGAGGCACCACACACTATACGTCTTGTACGAATAGGCATCCCACCCCCACAGCCAAACACATCCATCCTGCAATATACTACCAGGTGTTGCAGATCCCATAACCAGGATGTGACACAACATAGGCACAAGATTATAACAGTACTGCATCCCACCTGTATGATGTCAGGCTGGTATTGGTAACATATCATGCAGTACAGTCTGCCTCCCATAGGAAATGTAAAATGTGGAAGCCATCAACATCCCCAGGATACAGATACACAGACACAGACAAAGATATGCAGATACAGATACACACACACACACACACACACACACACACATATATATATATATATATATATATATATATATCTATATATATATATATATATATATATCTATATATATATATATATATATATATATATATATATAGATATACATGTGACTACACATATACACGCAGATATATGTACAGTAAGATAGATATGTAGAAGGTGCACACAATATGGAACAGCCACTATGTCTACAGTTAACACCTGAGCAACTCGACACTGTAGGGCCACCCATACAAATGACATCCGCTGCCTGCAACATATACTCACAGAGAGGTCATAGGAAAAAACACCACACACAGGTTTGCAGAAATGGAAAACCTTTAATCGTGTACTATTACAGTTCTATACTCCATGTCATATAGCTGTTCAGACACTGACATCCATATAAACAGAGTAATGCAACTGTGAACCAGTTATACTAATACAGTAGTCTGGAAATGTTCACAACTGTTGCTGTCCAGGCCAAGGCCTTCAATTTGTACAATAGTGAGGACAGATTGGGCCACAGGATACCAAACAATCAACAGTATGCAATGCAGGTGTATAGTTCAGCAGCCTCTATCTACACTCTGTCCAAAATCACTAGGTGGTAAAGACGTCATGTGACCAAATGCATTGTAACTGTTACATAACAAGGCATAACTGACACCATCACAAGCACACTGTTAAACAGAACAGTCTGGATGGCAGGATGCAGTAGGCTTGCATTAACCCAGTTTATGTAAGTAATGTAGGTGTAGTATATGGTACTGTACATCCAGATACCTTAAGGCAGCTCACCCTTGATACCCCCACATTTTTTAACAGCCTAGGCCATTTATGGTGCTCACACCGACTCAATAATACAAGGCCATATACCACTGTTACATACACTGGCCTCTGGAGTACATAAGAGCACACATGTATTGTGTAGGTGACGCCCACATATATATGGCCCTAGCCCCACCGTATATGTGTGGGGGATACAACAGCAGTGGACTGATGGCAGCAATGGCAGTGTGATATACTCACAGCCCACTACATAACAACGCCCAACAGCATGTCATAGGACAGAGGCTGGAAAACAGGCACAAATGTGGAAAACTGTTGCCATACACTAAGCAAGTTGCTGGTGTTTAAGGATAGTCTGCAACAAACCTTAAGTCTGGGAATTGAGGTTAGAAACAGAAATGGATGTAGCCAAGTACTGATAGCGCTCAACATACAAACTGCCAGTGAAATATCTGACACAGGACCTGTGTGGTGGACAGACAACACATGATAGGCACACCTCTGGCCACCAAGATGATAGGCCCACAGTTGAGAGCTATGCAGACAGACTGCATTCCAAGGTAAAGTAGTATGTACACACACACCCTGTAACACCAGTACTATACGAAGCATAACACAACTCTACTCACAATCTGTCTGCAGTTCCTGAACCTCCAACAAATATATAGCTGCCCTGAGTGTGCCGGTTTTCCTGTAAGAGGTATTGCTACCTGCTGTCTGTAACACTGATGCCCACACACAGGAAGGATGTCCATCACACAGGAAATGTAAAGGGACCACAACCACATGATGTAGGGGTTTAGAGTAGGTGGTTGCCCTGACAGTGGTGATTGGAAGTACTACACATGTGTAATCATATATATATATATATATATATATATATATATATATATATATATATATATACATATATAGGTTCATAGGTTCATAGGTTGGTACTAGGCTATCAGCCCTAGGGCCTATACAAGCCTAGCCATAACAATTCCCTGGCTATTTCTTCCTACATTATTTACTTCCCTGGACCCCTGTCTAGCAGGGCGACTGACGTGATCCCTGGGATGAATTTCCTTTCTCCCATCCAATTGTCAAGGTTCCTTTTGAAGAGGGCCAAACAGGCACTCTGCTTGACATGTATGGGCAATCTATTCCAGAGTCTGAGGAGTTTCTGGGTCAGGAACCTATCCCTCCAGCATGTTTTGTTTATTGTGATGACAAGGTTTAGATTCCTGGAGCGTGTGGCTCTGAGGGACTGGGATTTCTTTAAGTGTAGCATCTCCAACAGCTCTGGGTTTGACATGGCCTTGTATGTTAAGCAGAGATTGCCTTCTGAGTAGACGATATGCGACAGAGTATAGCTGCAGTTTTTTAAGGCAGTAAGCGTAGGGCATCTGCTTTTGGCCCGTGATTCTTTTAGTGAGGTATTTCTGCGGCCTTTCCAGTTGTTGCAGATGTCTTGAGAGGTACATACCAAACGGGGCGTTGTATTCTATAATGGGTCTAATGAGGGATGAGTACAGTGGGACAATGACCTCCTTTTTTCTGGATGAAAAGCCCTTCGTGATGAGGTGTGCCACATAGAAGGATTTCCTGACTGTTGTGGCGATGTGGTTATCAAAGGTGAGACCACTGTCCACCTGTGTCCCTAAGTCTCTTATCACACTTTCAGTGTTTAGTGTACTGCCACCTATATGGTAATTCATGGATACATGTTTTTTCCCAAAGGGGATAACTATACATTTCTTGGCATTGAGCTTGAGCCCATGGCACTAGCACCAAGCATCTGTTTCCTGTAAGGCCCTTTTGTAGAGTATTCACATCATTTGGGGATTCAATAATGGCTTCCAGTTTGCAGTCATCTGCGAACTTTGTTAGCCAGAGTCCTTTAGTGTTGACCTGTACTTCAGAGAAGTAGATGCCAAACAAGACCGGCCCCAGGACTGAACCCTGCGGCACTCCACTTGTCACTTGTCTGGAGCTGGATTTGGATTCGGCTACTTTTACAGTGTGGGTTCTATCAGTAAGCCAGTTAGCAACCCATTGGGTGATGTAGGGATTAATGCCCAGCTTAGTAAGTTTATCTATGATTCCAGAGTGGGGGATGGTGTCAAAGGCCTTGGCATGGTCTAGAAAGGCTGTGTGGACCACCTTACCCTTGTTCATGGCTCTGGAGATTGATTCGAAGAAGTCAATCAGGTTCAGGAGACAAGATTGGCCCTTCACAAACCCAAACTGGGTGGGGTCCAGTGTTTGAAGGTTGCCAATGTCTTTGTTTATAAGTTTCATGATAATACGCTCCATGGCCTTGCAGATAAGGCTTGTCAGACTGATGGGACGGTATTTTTCAGGATCCAAGGTGGATCCCCCCTTGTGGAGTGGGATAACTGTACCAACAGTACTCCAAATGCAGTATAGCAGCACTTACAGTCTGGCTATCTGGATAATAATATGTACATATATTTCCACCATATGTCCTGGACATGGAGTGTAGCCCTACCCTAGTCCCACAGTCGTAGTGCAAGGGGATGTCAGGTATGTATAGCAGGTATATTAATAGACTATTGCTACTGTCATTGGGGTTGTCTTCACAGACATGGTGTGTGTTGGAGGTCACATCTGCTTATAACATGTGTGCCATTGGCTACTGACAGACATCCTAAGGGCATCATAGTAAAGTACCGCTGTTAGCACATAATGCCCCTGAGGATTGCAGCAGAGATATTGGCCAATATATGTGGACATTCTGACACACTCTCTACAGTCCAGAGGTATACACATAACCCCTTAGTGCTAAACATGTGTACCATGCCTGACAATATGGATGTAGACAGCCATGTAGATAGGTATAACACATAATGACTGGAATACATTTGCCACCATAGGTTATGCATTCACACAACCCTTTCTGGCCTGACACATAATAACCACTAGTACAGGTGTGCCATGGCCACATACTACCCACTAGATACTGACATACATCTGCACAGCATACCACTGCTCTGTCTGACATACATGACTGTTAAAGGAGGACCGGCAGCAGTACATCTGGCAAGTATCTGCACATGACATCTCGCTGGGTAATTACACAAAGCTGCTAGGCATGTAACAATACACTGTGCAGGCTACAGGCAGACTGGCTCAACACTGGCCTACATCTCCTATGGGGGAATGCACATGTACCTGCATATATAGCAGGCTCTACAGGCATGTCACAGCACAGGGTAAGATACACTTGTGTGAAAGTGCATAACCACAACCAATGTGAACACAGCCACAGCCACATATGTTAAGCTAGCATAATATTACAGTATATGGACTATCTGTTCGACACCATCCTCATATGTGCCACTTACAGACTGACCCTACATATACTGGGCTGCTACACAGTTTGGTCTGATGGCTGTCTGAGGTATGGGACGTGTGCATGGCCCTACAAACATGTATGCCAATATGGTACCATACAATGGAGCAGCATGTAACTTCAGACAGGATGGGACCTAGAACAATGACATCTACCACAGTCTATACATAGACTAAAGTACATATTAACAATACACACACTGTTAACATTCACCATAAGTACACAGACCTCAGTACTGTACAAACATCCACAGAATGTCCAGGTTATGTCATCAAATATAACACCTACTGTACATAACATGTGTAACAGTCTGATATCTCACTGGCTTGTTATCAGATATGATGACACTAATTATGGTGTACAGCACATATGCACCACTTCATGCATGACATATGTACACAGGTTGACAGAGTTGTGGCTGCAAGCACATACACAGGGCCAATAATGACATGCCGCTGTGATAACCTCATACATTTACTGCTGCAACAGGGTTTCTTGCAACATATGTCCTATGAGGGATATGAAGCCAGTAACTGTCACAGCTTTCACCATCTACAGAGTGCAATCCTCACACTAGCTTCTGCAGTCTACAGATAGATGCTCCATTGGTAACACATGAAACCAAAGGCACAACACACTGCCCTGTCTGCAGATTACCCTGCAGATGGGGATTCCTCATAAACTTGGAACTGACATGGCAGGTATTGAGACATGTAAGACAGTCATATCCACACACACACTGTCAAACCAACAGTACTCCAAATGCAGTATAGCAGCACTTACAGTCTGTAGTCAGGTCAGGCACATCCCCCTCCTGTGTGTTGCCCTGTTTCCACAGTGTATACTATTAGAGGTAAATCCCCACTCCATCTGAGATGCTGTTTGCCAAAAAACAGATTTAGTTCCTGCTCAAAGTGAAGGAAAAGGGCCAACACCAACATGATGTTCCTAGATACTGGAGTGTGTTTCCATGCAATTGGCTATGGCAATGTTACCACAGCTGTTCCACATGCAATCAGCTAGAGGAGGGCTGCAATTCAGGCAGAAGCCATCAACTGATCATGAGTATCACTTAAAATACACATGCTGCTGCCAAACAAAGCAGGTGTAGGTCTCCACATCCACCAGAGGGGGGAGCGGGAGAAGCCGACAGAGGCAAAGGCAAGTCAGAGAGTGGTGGGAGAGTAAAACCTAAGCATGTTTGTGTCACACACCTACCAGCACAGAGTATCAAACCCCCGATGACTATGTAGTGCTATCACTTTTCTATGCAGTTTTTGGATGCTCCACATAGGTTACCTGTTGTGGATCCCTCAGAACATATATGTGATGGTGACTGACATCTGCAACAGGGATACGGTAGCTATATGGTAGTTGACGTACACCTGCCTGTCCACATGAACAGGTGCCAGCATCAACACAGCCACACTCTCACAGGGATGCACACACAATGACAAACTTGGCATGGCCAGGATTACAACTCATCAGTAGTGGGGTTGCCACAACACATCACTCTGCAGGTATCACATGCACCACATGGGTCATACGGGGGTTGTATGGGCAAAGGGCATGGGGAGGTGTCTGACATCAGACAGCATGCTTCAGTATGCCCATGGAGGTTGTAGGGAGTGTGGATGTGAACATGCATACCATATAACACACACACAAACACACAGGGTACCAGTACTGACATGCATGGGTGCATGTCTGCACGGGTGTGTGGTGGTCGACTGTGGCAGCAGGCTATACAAGGGTAGGCGATGGGTATACCTTGGCATCAGGCCACATGACAATGGTCTGCATTGTGGCTCGGGGCTGTAGTGTCTGCATTTGCCCACACAGGTCGGTATTCTTTCCCCATCCAGTCACCTGGGTGACTATTGTGTGGCCAATGCTGTGCATCGCTTGCCATGAATGTGTTCCTTAGTCCATGACATGGATGGTGTCTGGGATGGTGTCTGGGATGTGCACACCTCCCGCATGCATGTACAGTGACATATGGAACTGTACTGGGGGTGTCTGGCCCATGTTGTGAACACAAATTATCATCAGATGTGCCAGACTTGCACACATGTGGCGGGAACTGGTAATGGGCAACAGGTTTACCCTGCACCTACATTGATAGCATGCTAATGGCACTCCCTGGTGTCAGTGGCATCTGTCAATACAGGGCATTTTGTCAGGCATGGTATGCCCTTTGTGGGTCACATGTGATGGCACTACAGGTGTTTTAGGTGAACAATGGGGAACATTGGGAAGGTGCACTGTCTGCATGTACATGCATATTGTACAGGGTGCCATGCCCTTTGTAGCCCACAAATATCATCACATAGTTACTATCAGTGGACAATATGCAGTGTACTACCCACATATTGGCTGTTGCCTAGGCATGTGTGTGTATGAGACATGGGTTGAGAGTGTGCTCTGGTTAATACTGGGGTTGCTAACTGTAATTGCCTGGCCTTGATGTCACATGTATGGGTATGGCTTTGCAGCCCAACCTCTCAGCTATTTCACATCTGTTATCCATGTACGGCGGACAATGTGATACATAGTAGGGCTACCATATAAGAAATATGCAACACCCCCTCCACATTGGCCACAGGTGTCATACATTCACAACCACCTCCACACAGGATACATATTACAAACATACACAGACACACACACACACACACACACACACACACACGCACACACGCACACACGCACACACACACACACACACACACACACTCACACACACACCTGTCATGTCTAGGAGTAGAACTCCTACCTAACTAGTTTATTACACTACATCACTATACAGTTATAGTACGTGCCATGGAGATTACTGGAGTACTCCTTCCCCAAAGGTGTGTATCACATTGGATGACATCAGCAGGATTGCCAAAGTAGGACATTCGAATGGTAGTGAGTGTGACTACCCTAAAATGCATTGCTCCCTACACAGACAGTGACGCACACACACAAAACATCCACAACTAATGTGTGGCTATAGAACCCCTAACAGAGGTCTATATCTCACTACAGCATGGAGCTGTTATAGGATGCAGCATGGGGATTACTAGAGAACTCCTTCCCCAAAGGTGTATTTCACAATGAATGACATCAGCAGGATTTGCCAAAGTAGGCCATTTGAAATGTACTGTGTGTGACTAGCCTAAAATTCATTGCTTTCTACACAGACAGTGACACACACACAAAACATCCACAACCGACATGTTTATGTATCAAACCCCTAATAGTGGTCTATATCACACTACAGAATGGAGTTGTCATAGGATGCACTACGGGGATTATTAGAGAACTCCTTCCCAAAAGGTGTATCTCACAATGAATGACATCAGCAGGATTGCCAAAGTAGGCCATTTGAAATGTATTGTGTGTGACTAGCCTAAAATGCATTGCTCCCTACACAGACAGTGACACACACACAAAACATCCACAACCAACATGTGTTGGTATAGAACCCCTAACAGAGATCTATATTACCCTACAGCATTGAGCTGTTACAGGACACACCATGGGGATTACTAGAGAACTCCTTCCCCAAAGGTATATTTCACAATGAATGACATTAACAGGATTGCCAAAGTTGGCCATTTGAAATGTACTGTTTGTGACTAGCCTAAAATGCATTGCTTCCTACACAGACAGTGACACACACACAAAACATCCGGAACTACAATGGGTGGGGATGGAACCTAACAACAGTTTTAAATCACACTACAGCAGTACGCAGTTATGGTATGCGCTACAGTGATTACTGGGCTACAACCTTCCCTGAGGTGTATTTCTAGGTGTGTAACATCAGCAGCCTTGCCAAAGTTGAGTATATGAAGTGTAAGGAGTATGAGTACCCTAAAAAGCATTGCTCTCTACACAGACAGGGTCAGACAGACACACATACACATTTGCTATGTCTGGGTTTAGAATACCTACCTAACTACTTTATCAAACTACAGCAATACGCAGTTACAGCACACGCTACAGCATTCCCAGAGGTGTATTTCTAAGTGGGTGACATCAGCAGCCTTGCCAAAGTTGAGTATATGACTTGTAAGGAGTGTGAGTACTCTAAAAAGCATTGGTTGCTACACAGTCAGAGACAGACAGACATGCACATGCCAAGTGTGGGGTTAGAACTCCTATCTACCTACTTTATCACACTAAAGCAGTACACAGTTACAGGACACGCTACAGAGATTACTAGACTACAGCATTCCCAGAGGTGTATTTCTAGGTAGGTGACATCAACAGCCTTGCAAAAGTTAAGTATATGAATTGTAAACAGTGTGAGTACCCTAAAAAGTATTGCTCACTACACAGTCGGAGACAGCCAGACACACACACAAGCACACATACATAGTTGCCAAGTCTGGAGTTAGAACTCCTACTTAACTAGTTTATCACACTACAGCAGTAGGCAGTTATGAGACATGCCATGGAGTTTATGGGGCTACAACTCTCCCAAAGGTGTATTTCACATTGGATGACCTCAGCAGGTTTGTCATAGTAGGGCTATGGGGAGGGCCGTGTGTGAATGGGCCATAACCCATTCATCTAGGGGTTGACACACCACATGCGGGCACACACAGGGTCATATGTCACAGGTACATGTATACAGCTACTAGATGACTACTTCCTTGTACAGTCATGTTGCACAGCTGGCACATGCACCATATAGTCTGCAATGCTGACAGATACTGGTGGCTAGTATCTGCAGTGAGTGACATCTGCACATCATGTGTTTGGGACCCTTTGGCTGTGTGCTGGGTGGGACAGGCCTGGATGGCTCCTTGTCACAGTCACCCTCTTCCACACATCTATGTACGCCTACCTTTGGCTTATTATAGTGTGTTGTCCTGACATATATGTCTGTATTCCTATCCACTGTGTATGCAAGGCATGAATGGTGCATACTGACGAGTGTCTGCAGTAACAACTGCAATTGCCAGATATATCTGGTCCACTGGTGTTTGCAGACATGGCCTTCATGTGTTTAAGTTTGTGAGCATGCCCAATATGACCTTTCAGTATGATGTTGACTGACATTGCCTTCATTTCTCTAAGTGTGTGAGCATGCCCAGTATGGCCATCTGTACTGAATGTGTGGATCGTGTCCAGGTAGTTTGTGCTGTAGTGCTGACCTTTGTGTTGTACACCGACAGGTAGTATGCTGTCTCTGCAGGGTAATCATCAATCATTTGGCTTTGACTGTTACTACATTTCTGCATAGCAGGAGGGGCACACCTGACTGTTTCTACATTTCTACACAGGAGTGGGAGGGGCACACCTGACTGTTATTACATTACTATGTAGGATGGGGGGACACACCTGACTATTTCTACATTTCTACACAGGGTTGTGGGGGGGCTGACTGTTATTACATTACTATGTAGGATGGGGGGCACACCTGGCTATTTCTACATTTCTACACAGGGTTGGGAGGCACACCTGACTGTTATTATATTACTATCTAGGATGGGGGGCACACCTGACTATTTCTACACAGGGTTGGGGGGGCACACCTGACTGCTATTACATTACTATGTAGGATGGGGGGCACACCTGACTATTTCTACATTTCTACACAGGGTTGAGGGGGGGCCTGAATGTTATTACATTACTATGTAGGATGGGGGGGGGGCACACCTGGCTATTTCTACATTTCTACACAGGGTTGGAAGGCACACCTGACTGTTATTACATTACTATGTAGGATGAGGGGGCACACCTGACTATTTCTACATTTCTACACAGGGTTTGGGGGGCACACATGACTGTTATTACATTACTATGTAGAATGTGGGGGGCACACGTGACACTTGTACACATTTGCTATGACTGTACTGGTATGTCAGGTACTCCATTTCATTCTGTATTGCTAACTATCATGCTGACTAGAGGCATACCAATGTACTACGGATTGTGGCTTTGGTTTCCCTACATATTATTGTCTGACTTTCTACCCTTCAGAACTAACATCACATTGCCTGCCCTGCTGTGGTCTGTCTGTGTAGGCCTGGGGGGAAGGTTAACCATAGCCATCATTCTGGGGCCATGGCACAGGCTTTTTTGGGGTTTTTTCTACACCTGTCCTGTTGGCTGAGACTATTGTCGGGTATGTGAACAGTCCTGACTAGCATGTGTGGATCATAAGGACACACATGTCACTCAGTACATTTCCTGCAGTGGCTTTTGCCACCCTGTGTAGTACTGGCTACTGTGGTGACTCCAGTATGTGTTACAGATGTCATGGTGCCACTATGGGTGTCTACTGTCTGCTGCCATAACATTCAGCAACCCAGTTTCCTTGCATGCTCACATCCATACCATAGCTACAGATAATGACACATTCTACTCCAGTTGGCAATTGGTAGGTTGATTGACTTACCTTGAGGGTATGCCAGACTTGTGGATGGTGCTGGAGGGCTGCCTATGTTGGATGCACATAGTACACTCCCTATACAAGGTTGAGCACAGGTAGTGTCATGTTTGGCATCCCTTTTACTGTATGTGTGAGTCAGAGAGAGGTGTCATTCCCTGGGTCCTTACTGTGTCAGTGCATGTACTATGTGTTGCCTATTTGCCAAGGCCAGGGCCTACTGGGCACACCTCCTTCTGCCTACTGGGGCAGGATCAGGTTGTTCCTCCTCCGGGTCACTCTGTGCCTGTGCAGCCCTTGTCATTGGTAGGGGGCTGTGTAGCCCTGCCCCATGCTGTTCTTGCTGCAGCTGTTTCTGCAGGATCATAATGTGTAGCATAGCACATACCATAACAATTTGGGTACATGTAGCTGGTGAATACTGCAAGGCTCCACCGGATGTGTCCAGACACCGGACCTGTGAGCTGAGCATCCCAAACACATGCTCTATTATATGTCTGGCCTGTGTGTGTGCCTCATTATGGCATTGTTGTTCAGGTGTGTGTGCATTTCTCATGGGTGTCATCAGCCACGGCTCCAGTGTGTACCAAGCATCCCCCACTAGGTGACCATAGGGGATGTCCCCATTGGCAAATCTCTGGTACAGCTGTGTCAGATGCCATATGTGGGAATCGTCATAGCTTCCAGGGCAGCCAGCACACGCATTCATTATAGTGCCCTGGGCATCACATACGACCTGGCAATTGATGGAGGGGATACCCCTGCAGTTGATGTAAGCCCTACCCTGCTCACAGGCTGGTGCTTTGATGCATATGTGCATGCAGTCTACAACAACCACTACTCCAGGGTATTCTGCTATTTAGTGGAAGAGATGCATATTGCTGGTCAACACCCCATGGGTGTTGAGGAAATATACATGCTCACTGGCATGTGCTGACATCCAGGAACTGGTGGAATACTCTGGATGCTGATGCCTGTGAGATCCCCATGATATCCCCAGTTGTGCTTTGGGAGGTACCTGTGGCTTGTATACCTAGGCCTACACATACCTTGGTATCCATTGGGATGGGTTCCTCTCGGTCAGTTTGGTGTGTCAGGTGTGGCCGGCACAGCTCAACAATTTGCTGTAGGTGGTCTCTGTCCACCCTATAATGCTCCACTATCTCCAGCTCATGTAGCCCCTGGTAGGTTACCCTGGGTCTGTACACTCTTCTCCGTCTCCTCACTGTGGGCTGGTTGACAGCATTCACATCCTCACCACCCTCAGTCTCTTGCACATGTTGTTCTATGTTGCCTGCTGCTGCCTTTCTCATTTTGTAGGTTTGTTTGTTGAAATGTCCCTGCTTGTATATACCAGTGGTGTAGAGTGTGGGAAAAAACAGAGGGGAAGGTGTTTGCTTAGTTTATAGTAGTGTTCTGGGCTGAGTTGGCCTGCTGCCTGTGTAATTGTCTGATTCTGATACATTTCACCTGCCAGCTATGCTAGTTTTCCTTGATTACCTTCCTACTGCTGTTTTCCCTTCCCATTGCCTCCCTGTTTAAGCCCGTGTGCGTGCCACACAAACAGAGTGCACAAATGTGCACACTGCTGCTATTTCCTGTTTTAACTTCTTTTTTCTTCCTGTAAAACCCAGTGCGTGGCGAGGACACCTGCTTAGGGTTTGTAAAGAGTGCTGGGCAGCTTTTGACACACACCCTAGCTTAGCTGTGCTAAGCTAAGAGCAAACCTGAGTCACAGGGCTCCAATCCACTTACAGTATGCCTGACACCCCCCCCCCCCCCATGATGTCACCTACCTCCTAGGTTTGCACCAAGCTATTCCTACTGTTGGGACCTGACTCACATCCAGGAAAAACTGGGATTCACTATCATTCCCCTCATTTGCATAGGATTCCCTGCTAATGCATACTTACATGTCTCACACTGCACCTCCCCCTAGAGCAACCACTACTCACTGGCCAGGTTGTCTTCTGCCTGCCATTGACTTGCATGGCAGAATACTGATTTTAGTTAGAATGCTTATTTTAGGTCTATTTTATTATTTTCCCCCGATCCCGGTTGCACGCCGCTGCCCTACACTTAAACAGCCGAGATTGGGTAAAAAAAAAGTAAAGTCTTTTTTTTTTGTTTGCAATGTCAATTGCCTTATACTTGGCCATTGGCATGCTTACTACTTGATATGCAGCCTTTATTCGGAGATGCCATAGCTCAGTATTGGATTTTGCAGAAATGTACTCGATTACTAACCGAGTACATTTCTGCAGATAGCTCTAGTCTTGCACGGACTGTTGCGAGCTTCCTTGATTGCAAAATCACCTCATTTGCATGGATTTCACCTGCAAATGGGGTGATTTGCATACCAGGGCTTAGTATGTGCAAGATTAGTGCAGGAGTGCTCATGCACGCCCCTGTGGGCTGTTCCTGGATCACACAACAGATATATTGCCTGCTTGAGCTTCTGCACTGATCTTGCACTGCATGCAAGCTTTTGAGAATCCAGGGGAATGTAAAGAATCTTCAGTTTTTACCAGTTCTTGTTCATAAAAGGTACCTTTTATTTCATCACCGCCATCATAATATTTTAATTTGTACACAGAGGTAGGTTTAGCTATACATTCTGAGATAAACATTTCTTCTGTAAAATGTGGCTCCTATCCCTTAAAATGCCTTCTTAATTTGTAATACTTATACTTTGTCACATACTTTACATTTAAAGGGCTTTTCCAATGAACATTTGAGATCATCGTACAATATTTTCCAGACATGTAAGGAAGTTGAATAAGTAACATTGATAGGTCTCGTTTTGATAGTTCTGTCATAATTTCATTATTGGCTCTTGTTACTGATGGTAGTACATCTATATATCAGTATGCATTAAAAGCTGTAAAATACTGCCACATTTTTGTTTTCAGGATGTGGTTAAATCTTTTTACAATACAGGCTTGACTTCATTACTGGATGCGAAATGCTGGACATTTTGCCTTTTCAGTAGCGCTTGAACAAAAGCATTAAGAAATTTAGAACTCTGATCTGTTTATAATTTTTGGGGATTATGCCCTATAGAGTAAAGTTTTTTGAAAGCTTCTGCAACACTTTTGCCACAATTATTTTTTAATACGCCAGTCCAAGCATATTTGGGTTGCACATTATAACTGCTAAAATAAACCAAAATCCAACACTGTACTCTAAAAATCCAGACGTCCATGAGATCAGCTTCCCATTGATCATCAGTATTGTTCACAACCTGTTTCTTAGAAATGTTTTCTTACAGGCTTGAGCACAGTTTAGACATCTTGTAAGTGTAACCATTTTGACACTTGGTTGCAGATAATATCCTCACCACTTTTAATAATAGCACCATACAAACTCCGTACACCTCCTAAACTACTGTGTACTAGGAAGTCATAATATTTTGTTAAGCATATTCCCTCATCTTAGCAGTAACAGCTGTATAAAAGAAAATGCATGACTTTTTTCAAGGGTGTAATATTTTATTATAATACATTTTCCAAAAAGGTATACTTACAAAACCTATACTTTTTCATGACTCCTTGAATAGAATCACATTTTTAAAATTTCACAACAACAACAAAAAATGAAATCCTTGCTATGCCTTGTAACTAAAATCTCCTCTGCAAAGTAGAGTACACATATGGATTCTTTTGTGACTGCTGCCTTAAATAGTACCAACAAATACTAACTGTATATCAAAGCTACCAGTATACAGCTCTGTGTTTTCCGATTTAGCTGTTCAAATATTAAAGGCAGAATATTTTTTACACTTTTCAACACATCATGGGTTGCATTTATAGTCAAACTTAACAACTCTTCCCCCAAATGTCATTTTTTCACTTCATTCATTACAGTCTGAATAAAATACAGTTAGTGACAGTTAGGGACACTGTACAGCTTTTGGTGTACATTGTTGGAAAACTGCCTTCACTGTTAAAGAAATTTCCTCCTTCAATACAGAGTATTGTTCTACACTGAGTCGTCTGGTCTAGTCCCATTGCTTTGCCTTAGATGTGGTATGTTAGTAACATCTGAATGTCCATTAGCTGGGCTTTGCGTAATAATGACACTATGGAGGTAGCTAGGGCTTTAGACATTACACAGAAGGGCTGCAATGAGATGTGCAGGCCATCCTTTACAAAGCAAGTAGGAATGTTGAGCATCTTGTCCTATGCTAACACATAATGGATCCCCTTGGAATGACACCAAAAATGTAGCCAATTGTTGAAGCCAATTATATTTTGTACCTATGAATCATTCTTGAGGAAGGAAGGATTGCACATGGGATCAGAGTCTTGCCAGCATTTGTGGCATGTGTAGAAAGTTCTTATGTGTCTCTCTGCTTAACCCTCAGAATTTTGCATCTCAAGTCACTCACTCCCATGTGGGCTTCCACATGTCAGAGTGATATAAATTAGATAAAATCATCTTAAGGGTTATTGAGATATCAGACATCCTGGCATATGAAATTTACAGTTACCATGTCTTTGTCCAGTCTAGTTAGAAAAAAAATCAATGTGTCTAACTATATAGAGTTACTAACCACTAAAACATTTCTATTTGCAGATGATCTGTTGTACTGGTTCTGAGATAATTTAACTTTTAGTGACTCTTTAGTTGAATGTGTATCAGAAAATAATGTTGTGCTGGATTTGTGCTGAGACGTAGTCCTCATGGGTATTGTAGGCTTTGGCAGTATAAGACATTTTAGTGGGAGTTGGTATAGAGTGTGACAGTTGTGTGTTGTTCAGAGTCCATGTTTTATGAGACTGATCCCTCCATATTTATTAGTATCTCTTACAAACAGAATTATTTGTGTTGAGTAAGAGTTCATTAGTTCTGAGCATGAGGCATTTACTTCACTGTCTAAGGATACCAAGTGGTATGAGGCTGGAAATAGAAGAGAAAACAAGCAGAAATAGAAGAGAAACAAGCAGGCTAACTTTCCATCTTGGAACTGCACTAAACAGGACGGAAGATATGAAGGAGAGGGCAACTCAAGCTTTAGCCGTAGGTCTTATGATGACTGATAGTTTATTAGAAAGATTTACATCTTAACTATGCGATCATGCCACTTCAAATGTAAGCATAAGAACTATCCTATGAACACTAAATATTACTACAACCTTTCACTAAAGAATATCAGCTTAATATTCTGCTTGCTTATACTGATAATACCATACTGCCCTGAAGTACACACGGTCATGCAGTTCTATAAAGCAGGAGTACAGAATTCCTACTACAGTTGAATGTATATATAATAAAAATGATAAGCTACTTTCCCTGTGTTGCAGTGATATGACTACTAGGTCTAACCTTAGCTTGCAAATAATTCTGTTGTTTTGATGCATCGTTAACCAGTAAAATAAGCGCTTTCATTTTAACTTTTTTTTTGGTCATATAAATTATTGTGTATGTGTTTGGTCAGTAATATCTATATTGAACCAGTAAGTGAATCTTAAGATAGCACCAGTTCTCAAACAAAACATTTTATGTGGCTTGATTCCAGGGGTCTATATTAGATATTCAAAAATTCAGTTCAGAGAATGGCACTTACATCAAACATGCCATTCATCAAACTGTTCATAGTGAGATCGCAGTACAGTCAAGATTGCAAAATTTGCCCTTTCCTCACTGTAGTGCGATCTTGGAGTTGGTATAAATATATATATATATATATATATATATATATATATAATATATATATATATATATATATATATATATATATGGGTCCCCTTCAAAACTTCAAAAACCCATAACATCTAATTTCATAACATGGAGACCAGAACATCTAAAACCCAAAACATCTAAAACCCATAACATTGAATTTCATAACATCTAACAGTACAGATCACATGAAAATAACATCCCTTTCACATAAAATGACACCAAACTACCAAACACCCATTTTACTACATTTCTGCAAGGGTGCTTGATGGAGTGGGGTTAGGAAATTAACTTTTACCCACTGTAGTACAATCTTGGATTTGGTATATTTAATTTATGGGGGGTGGGGGTGGGGCAGAGCCCCCCACATGGGGGGTGTAGGGGGGCATTCCCCCCTGCAGAAATGTAGTAAAAACTGCGTTTGGTAGTTTGGTGTCATTATATATGGAGAGGATGTTATTTTCTTGTGATTTGTAGTGTTAGATGTTATGAAATTCGATGTTATGGGTTTTTGATGTTCTGGTCTCAATGTTATGAAATTAGATTTTATGGGTTTTAGATGTTTCAAAGTAGACCTATTACATATATATATATATATATATATATATATATATATATATATATATATATATATATAGAGATATATAGATATATAGATATATATACACATAATTAGTGGGGGGTAAGAGAACAGTATGTTTGATGTAAGTGCCGTTCGCTGAACTGAATTTTCAATTATCTAATAAGCACCCTGATTCAAACTTTGTTAATTTGATAGAAATTACTCACAACTAAAATTAGTAACTCTTTATGTTGACGTGAATTTTAATCTTCAGCTTATATTTGTCATAGACTTTTCCTTTTTCTGTTTTTCATTAACAGATTCACCTGCTGATAGCGCTGCTACTTTCATATCATGAATAATATCTGATGTTTTTCCTCTGCTACTCATTGCTGCTGGTTTGTTCTTTCTAAAGTCATCTACATCATACTTAACCCGTCCTAACTTTAACAGATTCTTTTTTTCTTGAATTTGGTCACACTTGTGTGATATGAATGATAACTATATGCAGATTTAATTTCATCAAAGGCAATGACAAACATTCACCATGCTGCATTTCATTAAAAAGTCCTAAGCCAAACTGCATTATTCTGCTGACAATATTAATTTTAATTAAAATGAAACACTGTATATAGACATCATTAATATTTTAAGTTGCAAATGTACAGTCACAGTGCTGTCATATATTGAATAAGGCAAACTGTTTCTCTTGAATAAAAAAAAATACTTCTGGTCTGTTGAAGTCCATACTGCACATGTAGTTAAACATAGCAGTCATTCTAGGGCTTATTAGATGCACCAACAAAGGTTAAATTCTGTCCTGTAAAATAACTGTATTTCATCACTAAATTACCTAGTTCAAGCATTTGAGCTGTCCTGTACTGAAGTTATACAGTATATATATACAGAAAGAAAAACAAAAAAAAACAGACCTTGTCCTTCCCCTGTTGATAAACATTGATAAATGATCATTTGCAGATCAAGCCCCTCTTGTAGCCATATCCTGTTCATCACTCTGGCAATCTGAAGTACAATCATGTCTTGACGAAGATCATCTCCAGTCTGTTCAAGGACAAAATGTAAAAAGGTTTTGAAAAGTTAGAAAAATCACTCTGTCATTTTTGTACCACAATGGCTAATGAAACTTTGATCTTGTCAATGTTATTTTCAAACACAATGTTTTCTTCATGCACTATTTCCTTCTAATTCTATTTGCACAAGACAGAAATTTATGAAGCGCTATATTTATGGAATAATAATATTATGCAGATTTGCTTTTCCCTTTCCATTTCTCCACAAAAAGGTTTTTCATGTTGTATTAAAAAAAATGTACCAACAAATGAGTGCCTGATGAAAGAACATTTCTTTCAAGAAAATGTAATTATTGTCATATTACTTAAAAAATGAAATCAACATACCTTTCAACTGTCCCTAATTTTGCAGAACTTCCCTAATTTTGCCTCGTTTTTTGTTGTTTACTGTAATTTTTTTTTATTTTATGGTGAATTACTAAAGATTATAATAATACAATAATGGCAGGCATTACAGTTTCTTACTTCTTATTGCTCAAAAATATATATATGTTGATGTAAAACCTGCCATTCCATTAATTTTGCAAGTGAATTAGACTAATATTTAAAAATTGTGTCTGATTTTGACTCCCCCCCGTCCCATTATTTTTGACTTTGTCTCTGATTCTAGAGCAAAGGGGTTGCAAGATGTACTAAACACCTACACCTTACAGTTCAGTGTATCAGTATAACCCTTCTGTAATATAACAGGAGATTTAATGACAGTCCCATGATTCTGAATTGTTGCTATATATAATGATGTCCTTGTTTAGCTGAATTAAAATGAGTGCATATTAGGAAGAAGATATAATTTCATGATATGACTAAAACTATGAAGCTAATTGAAAACTTTTTTCCCTATCATCAGCAGTCCATAAAGAGCAAGAGCAGCTGATATGAAACCTCTCTTCACTGTTGTACAGATACATTCATGATGTGACATAGATTGGATATGAATAGATGAAACAATTAACATGAATATTTTTACACATCACAGCCTTTCATTTGGTCAACCAGCCTTTATTTCCATTTGTTACAAAAGTAAAAGTAAGAAGATAAAATGTTTAAAACATTACAAGCAAGTATAAGCAAATGACCTCTCAATGCAGAGGTTTTTAAGACTATTACTGAAATACCTATACTCTGCAGCAGTCCTAGGTTTGAGTCCCCCAACTACCATGTGTTTGCTGTGTGACTGTGAGTAAATCAAATAACAAGACAATGTCCTCGGGCTGAGCTTGATGAGAGTGTGTGTGTGTGTGTGTGTGTGTGTGTGTGTGTGTGTGTGTGTATCGGTGCTTTACCATGATTAACAGGTGTAATTCCTCTTTTTTCTTCTATAATGTCTCATCAAGATATTCAAAAGTTTACAGGACCCTAAAAGACTTTATGAAGGGCATGTATATTATGTCACCTACAATTAAGCTCACATGTATATTTAACAAAGCTGCCACAACAGTTAATCCCATAGGTTTTGGTCCCAGTACAGAAAAGAACAGAATGAACTCAGATGACTCTAGCTTGAATGTGAAGATGATCAGAATCCTGATGATTAAACCATAAACTCCTTTTAAGTAGGAGGAACCTTAGTCATGTAGGACATTGAACAATCTCACAATGGTTATGCTTGGCAGGAAGCTAGTGCAGAGAACACAAGATGGTCATGATATGGCTAGGTGTACAAGCTGCACTATGAAGTCTAACTGCAGAATTCTGCCCATCGACTTCAATTTCTTGTTGATTTCACTCTCACTGCTTGAAAGACACAAATAAAGGGTTCTGCATTAATTCAATAGTGGGATAAATAGGGCTTATATGACCAATGCCAGATTGCCAGTTGAAATTAAATGATTAATACATGTGATGTTTTTCAGGCAGTGACAATAGGATCAAATGGAAGGTGACTCCTGGTAATGAAAAGTTAAATGATCATCTAAGATAATCACAGAATTGTATATATCAGACATCAACTCCAATTTATTACTCCCATAAATAATTTGATGTGGAAGGGTAGAAGTTACAGAGAATCTTAAAGTGTTACAGAATGCCACAGTGACAATCAAGAATGGATTTATTTTTGAGGCAACTTACACTTTTCCAAGTTAGGATGCAGTCCAAACAATCATTGACATCATCTGTGTAGAAGATGAAGCATAACTGGGTGCCATTTGCATAGTAGTGAAACTGCAAACTTTACACTCAAACTAAATCATCCAGTGTCGACACACACTTGATACACAGACTCAGGCATTGTGAGCCCTAATATCTTAGAGGGTAGGCAGTTGATGACTTAAAGCCTAAGATCATTGTCTGGGTACACCCTAACAGGCAGGAGATAAACAACTTATGGTCTAAACCAGAAACCCCAGACTAGGTCTTTAAGCACTCCAAAAGGATCATACATTCAGCCATATTAAATGGGCTGAAGGACAAGGGTCAGTATACTGTTGATAATTTGATATCTTGCTACAAAATAATATTTAACTACTAAGTGCTGTGCTGAATTGCAGTGTTTAAGTGATTGTTTTTAAGAAGAGGTTATGAACTAGAGAGTATTCATAAAGCCCACTGATTTAATTGAGTCAAATAAACACATGGTATCTTTGGTTCCAAATAATGAATTGGGTAGACAAAATAGCAATGTTGTTTTTCTAGTCAATGAATGCAACACTTGTTCTGAAGAAGTTGTTCAAACTGAGAATGATTTCTGGCCATTATCTCTGAAAGATAATCCGCCAGATATACTAATCTGCCATGCAGGACTAAACTAGTCCCACACGTAAGCAGCAGTTTAAGAGGAGGATAGCAGCGTGCCATGCATATTAATGAAGGCACGCTGCCTGAGCTCCAAATCCCACACTGAGCATGGACGAGTGCAGGGGCCGTGTCTGAGAGCAGACCTTTCAGAATAAACATGCCCCTGCAAAGTAGAACAGAAGAAAGTGTAAATAAATGAGTGAAACTGCTCATAGGTGTCCGCATAACTCCACCAACAGTCCCCATGTGTTCAACAGCAACAGTATATTGAAATAAAATGAAGAAACCATTCTATTTATTTTTTTAAAACCCCGAGTACAACTAACCATAGGTGCGCGTGTTTGCCCATGGCTTAGCTACGGTTAAAGCAGCTGAAAAGGCTGAAGAGGATAACATGGAATATATATGCAAATGCAACAGCACAGCAATAGTGTATTGGTTAGACCATCTGCCTAATGAACAGGCATTCCCGGTTTGAGTCCCACTGCAGCACATATCATTTTCCATGTGAAAACTGTATATGAACATATATTTACATCTTTTTGCCGTATAACCTACATAATAACATTTAAATGTGAACTGGAGTACTGCATGAAATGCACATGTGAAGTGTTAGTGTCATAATGAATAAGGCACTAGTAAGCATGTTTAAGCACAAATAAGCAGTAGTAAGCATGTCTAAGTGCGATTGCATGGGGGTAAGCATTGCCCACACAGATTAAGCAACGTAGAAGCTAACTGAGTGTAAGAAACTGTAACCAGAGGTTAGCAGTGCTTACTGTTTCACAAACCCACGCAATCCCGCTCACAGCTGCTTTAAAGTGCCTTAATCACTCTGGATCCAATGGCCCATGTTCTGCCCAGCAACAAAATAAACTGCCTCTGCAAGGCTCAAACTTAGGACCCTGTACATTAGAGCCACAGTAGTTAACCACTTAGCCAGCATAGCAATAGACATGAATGAGGTATCAGTAAACTTATCCTCATCACAGGAAAATCAAACCAAAAATGTGAACTGAATCTATGTACAGTGTGATGTTGGATAACCTGCTACATAACATAATATGTGAAATGGAGTACTGCAGTAAGCATAGGTTTGAGGTGTTATTATAATAAAGTGTAGAAGCCCCCAGGTCCCCATACAGTGTATGTACACAGGAATCACGGATACTAGACACATATATAACCTGTAATGAAGAATGTTTATGAAGCTGGAAATTGATGGTGTAATGATGAATGTTGTTAGTGCATATGCTCCACAAGTTGGGTGTGCAATGGATGAGAAAGAAAAAATTTGGAGTGAATTGGATGAAGTGGTGATGACTGTACCCAAGGGTGAGAGAGTGGTGATTGGAGCAGATTTCAATGGGCATGCTGGTGAAGGGAAAAGAGGGGATGAGTAAGTGATGGGTAGGTATGGTGTTAAGCAAAGGAATGCAGAAGGTCAGATGGTAGTGGATTTTGTGAAAAGGATGGACATGGCTGTGGTGAATACATATTTTAACAAGAGGGAGGAGCAAAGGGTGACATACAAGAGTGGAGGAAGATGCACACAGGTGGATTATATCTTATGTAGGAGGGCCAGTTTGAAGGAGATTGGAGACTGTAAAGTGGTGTCCCGGGAAAGTGTAATTAGGCAGCATAGGATGGTGGTTTGTAGGATGACTATGGTGATCAAGAGGAGTAGGAGGAGTGCGAGAGCAGCACCAAGGATCAAATGGTGGAAATTGAAAAAGGGTAATTGTGAGGTGGAGTTCAGGGATGAGTTAAGACAAGCACTGTGTGGCAGTGAAGAGTTACCAAATAGCTGGGTAACTACAGCAGAGCTAGTAAGGGAGACGGCTAGAAAGGTGCTTGGTATGACATCTGGACAGAGGAAGGATGACAAGGAGACATGGTGGTGGAATGAGGATGTACAGGAGAGTATACAGAGAATGAGGTTGGCAAATAAGAAGTGGGATTGTCAGAGAGATCAAGAAAGTAGACAGGAGTATAAGGAGATGAGGTGCATGGCAAAGAGAGAGGTGGCAAAGGCTAAGGATAAGGCATATGAAGAGTTGTATGAAAGGTTGGACACTAAGGAGGGAGAAAAGGTTCTGTACCGATTGGCTAGACAGAGGGACCAAGCTAGGAAAGATTTGCAGCAGGTAAAGGTGAGGAGAGTGTGTTGAGGAGCTGGAAAGAGTACTTTGAGGGGCTGATGAATGAAGAGAATGAGAGGTTGAGAAGGTTGGATGATGTAGGGATAGTGAATCATGTAGTACAATGGATTAGCAAGGAGGAATCATGGTATGGCTCCTGGTAAAACACCATGCTCAGAGACTACTGCAGGGCCAGTACCAGGGCTCGCAGTATAAAACAGAGGCCTGAGACAGTGTCGCCCGTGACCTCACCAGTGCCACAAGTATCCCCCAGACTGGTGAGCAGGTCAGGCACCACCATGCTGACCTGTAGTGGTGGAGGGAGGATGTACTGGAACAGTGGATCCAGGAGTCTCAGCAAATGCCCAATGCCCCAGGACTGAGTAAGTACTCATTCTACTAAGTAGTAAATAATTGCCTAGCTTGTGTATACTATGGATAGGTATGGCTAAATATCACTGCATTTCCCTGACAGCTCCAGATGAGCGGGCTGTGAACCAGCAAGCCCATGATGCTAGGCTGCAAAGGCTGCATCACGAGGCAGGTTAGTAATCAATCTGCATGTACTGTCATAACAAATAAATATAACAGCCTTAGAAAGTATTGTACCAGTAGAAATAAATGTGTAATAGTCTGTGAATAAAGGTATAATCCCTGGAGTGCTTCTGTTTACTCTTCTCTCATATGTTGGTGATCTGTTCCATACTATAAACAGTAATGCTGTATCTTAAGCAGTGTCACCCACACCGTGGTATGCAGATACATGAGCATGAAATCCTGCATAACAATGTTGGAAGTGCCAAGAGGTCAGTTATATTGTACAAGTTAGGGAGACTTAGAAAACAGTTGAAAGCTTTACATCAGTTCCCTGATAGCACAGTGTACTGTGATGTTAGCTGTAACATTTTGTCACACACAGCAGGGGTTTGAATCCTGGGAGTGCTACTAAGTTGTATGCATAATCATACCCCACAACTGTACAGATTTTGATACATTGTTCAGCTAGAAAGCTGTATGCATACTTATACCCAACAGCAGTACAGAATTTGCTAGAATGTTCAAAATGTAAGTTGTATGCACATTTATATCCCACAGCTGTTCGAATCTGTCCAGCATGTCCAGATAAATGGCCCATATCACCAGCTTAGTACCCTGTTCCTTTGAAAATCCAGTGTGATGTTCCAAGAATTGTAGGCAGCTGTCAATGACATATAACTGATAGTCAAATGTGTACATAGTCAGAGATTATATATGGAAACAAACCTGTCATTCTAGCACCTCACCTAAAGTGTATGACAGCAATTCTCAACATATGTTGCATTAACACCTGCAGCCTGTCACGCCTGTATGTAAGACACAGGTCACGTATATAATAATTTATATACATACCAGTGTACAATATAAGGCCATTGTGTAGTGTAATAATACATGTAAGGGAAAGACCACTGCAGTGACTAAGAATGTTGTAAAAACTACAAGGATATATTAGTTAATTGAACTCTCTCTTTCACCCCTACCATATGTGCATAATAACCCAATGACATTCCTCAACTGGTATGTGTACACTCCACACTTTTGTTGGGACATACGTCCTAATGGTTTATAAATATTCACATTTGTTTCTGTGCATGTGCCATGTGAAAGTACACCCATATTGGTGGCCTATTGCCATCAATGAAACCTGCGTGCTCCTGTAATGGCCACTGTTGTTTCATATATGCATGTGTTCTGCTTGCTGTGCAACTGTGTTAAATCTGGTGTGTTGGGTTAATGGGAATACCTATGCATGCTGTTATAACTAATCCTGAATGCTGTTGACTGTTACTAACCCATATTTGTTATAAACCTGTGACAACACAGCTCGTATGGGAAAGCCGGTCCCAGCGGACCCACCTGTCCCAACTCAGCTGCCATGGCACTGGGCACCAGCACATCTAGGGCCCAGCCTGGGAGCGCCTCCTCTGTGGGCCCTGCACCACCTTCGGGTGGATCCGCTGAAGTGGATGGGGCTCGCTCCCCCTTCGGAGCAGGTGCAGAGGAAAACCTGTCACCCATCAACAGGTCCGGACCGTGGTGCATAAGGAGCTCGATCTGGAGTATCGAGAGTGGCTATGCCAGCTTGAGGGCCGAGTGGTGCTATTAGAGGGTGAGCCTGCCCCTCCTACACAGCCCCCAGCACAGCCACCTTCTGAGCTGTGAAGGTGCAGTGGTGACTGCCCATTGGTGGGGACCTCAGTCCCACTGTTTCCAGTTGGGGGATCATGGGCTTGCGACTTCCAAACACCCCTCCCTGTCCAAGGTGTTTACCCCCCACATGTGTCATATACCAGCCCTGTATGCATCTTGTATGTCTTGTCTGTTAACCTACCCAACCTTCCTCCCCAAATATACCTACTACCCCTCCCCAACATCCCACTCTCCCCTGAAAAAATAAAGGTCAATCTGTTCTCACAAAGAAATCTTGCCCCATACATATCTGTCCATTTCGCACACATGTCCACTGGACACATGTAATCTGGTCTAATTGGCATTACAATAAATATATGTTGTCCTCACCCCTCTTGCAGGGGTTTGAGGGTCCAAATGTACCTGCAAATATGCACAGCTGTTGCTGTAGAAGAAATGGGCAGCTATGGACCTTTCCTATACCCTTCCTGCACATGCCTAGCCATTTTCCCTACTGTCTTTCCCTCTTTGTGCCCCATTTTTCACCACTGTCCTATCAACCCCTTTTTCATTTTCTTTTAAAGGAATTAGCATGGGGATAAGCGGCAGTAAGCACTGTTAACTAGCGGTAAGTGGGTTTGCATGGGTTTGCGCAGGGGTAAGCTATGCCTACACAGGTTGAGAAATTCGAAGCTGACTGACTGTAAGAAAACATAAGTGGAGGTTGGCAGTGCTTGCCATGACTCAAACTCCTGCAAACCTGCTTACAACTGCTTAAAAGTGCCTTAATCACTCTGTAGCCAACATCCCTTGTTCTGCCCAGCAACAAAATAACCTGCTTCTCCAAGGCTCGAACCCAGAACCCTACACTACACGCACAAAGTGATTTACCACTAAACCACAGCAGATTTAAATTGCCTAAAGTTTTCACAAACATATCATGCAGCACAGTCAGCAGTACAGGAAATGTATTATTATCACACCACATAACCTGTTAATGCAAGAAGTCTGGACAAAGTATGCCACACTGTGGGTACAAAAAGGGATATATGTCAACTAATGCTCTGATACACTTAAATTGTTACTAGTTACACAGGTATATGTATTAGAACACATATGTAGAAGAAGATGAAGTCTGAAACACAAAAGTGTTGCCACTAGTTACTTACTTCAATGCTGTGATCTATAGATGTATATATCTATAGATACATATATGTGGATATAGCCATATAAGATATATATATATAGGTACATGCACATATACTCACACAAAAGGTATCAGTAGCCATACATATGTAGAAGTAGTGTGGAAGTACTGGGTGCAAAGTTTATCACTCAACCACAAGCCCTGTAACTGCCACCTGTGAAATGTGTAGTGTGGCAACCATTCCCACAAATGAGAATGCTTACATTAAACATATACCCACTCACAATTCAAAGGACATGACACGACACACAGGTATGCATACAGAGATAACCTTTATTCCTGTACTATACAATAATGTATGCCAGTACTGACACCACATAAGGTTTGAAATATGTAATCAGTCATGAATGCAAGACCCACACAAAACAGTAGATGCAAGCAATGTGTATATATACCATACTATGTTGTCCAGGCCAAGGCCTTCAATTAGTACAACAGCAGAAACAGGATTTGCCTTCAGGATACATAACAATCAACAATTACAGATGTAGTTCAGCAGCCTCCAATTACACCCTGTAGTCAAGCCCTAGGGGGAAAAGTAGCACTTGTGTTAATGTTACTGTATCTAGTACATAACATTGCTTAACCTAACATCTCACTATCACACTGAATGACCCTCGTCTTAACAGTTATATCCCTGAAAAGGTGCCATAACCTAGGTTAATGGCATAGAACCCCCCCCCATAAAAGGCTGTACAAGGGCAAGGAACACTGTGTACCACACACTTACCTCTGGAATGTACAAGGGCACATATGTGTTCTCCAGCTGTTGCCCCCATATATATGGACTTGGCCCAGCAGGTGGTGTGGGGGTCCATGACATGACTGGGATGATAGCAGTAATGCTAGTGGTAAATAATGATAGGCCATTACCTAACAACCCTTCCTGTATCACAGCAGGACAAAGACTGGCATATATGTGGAGGACAGAGGCAGGAACATAGGGCCATATTTGCATTATTGCTGTTACACACCCTGGAAATTGCTGGTGTTACAGGATTCATTGCAGCATACACTTATGCAGGGATACGACATTGAAATACAAATGGATGTAGCCATGTACTGATGGCACTCCACAGACAGAATGCCACAGATATATCTGGGACAATAACTACGTGGTGCACAGACAAAACCTAACAGCCAATCTCCCTGATATCATATGGATAGGCCTACAGTTGAGAGCTATGCAGACAGACAGCATCCCATGAAAAAGTACCATGTACACAGAAACCCTGTAAGAACAGCAATATACATTGCACACAACAACACTACTCACGCTGTCTGTAGGTCTGGAACCTTACCCAAATGTGGATTTGGCCTGTGTCTGCAGGTTCTGCTGTAAGAGGTATTGCTACCTGCTGTCTGTAACACTGATGTCCCACACGGGAAGGATGTCATCCATACTGTAAAGGTAAAAGGACAACACCCACAGAAGGCAGCAATTTATAGTACAGGGTTGCCATCACAGTGGTTATGTGGAGTACTACACAGCAGGCTGCATACAATTAGCAACTGGTGGACACTGACTGGTGCAGAGGCCACAACCTGATCATGTGCAATACCAACAACAACATAACAGGTATGTGAAACAGACATGCATTTACTGGCATGTAGTATATGGCATAGAATAATAGGATGTATATTGTGAAAGGAGGTATATGTGCCATCAGAACTTGTTCCTGTAATGATGTTGTGCTCAGCAACTGCACTGGACAGTAGTGTCAGTCCCTGTGGGTAGTGGGACATACCTGTCAAATGTGCAGACCAGCAGTGAATGGCAAAGATGTGACCCATGATATCTGTGTTCGGTAAATTACTGTGGCCAACGGCTGGTGGGGGTATTAATACTGCCATGATAGACACATGAGTGAGAGACCACACCACCTGCAGAACAGTCATGTTAAAGTGTAGCATAGCATGCCCAACTGCCATAGCAGTATAATATGCTTATCTAAAGTGTGTCACCATATATACCCACCTAATGTTAGTCTGTATTCGCATGTGGCACCTGTCTTTGTTGCAGCAAGGCAGAACAGTTCCACTGTGAAGTAAAGAGGGTACATGAGTGTGGTCCAGATGTTCGTATGAACCCCACATACAGATACATATATGTGTGATACATATGTGTACAGAACCTCAGACAGTTATACATTTATATAGGTATATAAACAACACAAAATGATATCTACACATATATGCACATATGTATACACACACACACACACACACACACACACACACATATATATATATATATATATATATATATCTATATGTATATGTATATGTGTATATATATATATATATATATATATATATATATATATATATATATATATATGGTTCTAGGTCATAAGATCGACAGCCACTTTTACCGACAACAAAAACATCGACACCACATTATCGACAAACCATAAACACGACACCTCACATGCCCGACAAACAAGTAACCGACGGTCTACAAACACGAAACCCCACACACTGCACACACCACAATAACAACAATCAACTAACAAAACACATCCCCTTATCCAAAAACCACACGCAGTACACAAGCACACCAAAATCCTCACAAACCCACACTAAACCTCACACACACAACTATGTCCAACCCTAACCCAAACCCTTACCCTAAGGTCTGTCACTATCGCACACTCAGCTAACCCGCGCCCTAACCCTAACTCACTTAACCCACCCCTAACCCAAAAAATACCACTACCACACACTTACATAACCCCTAACCCTAACTCACTTAACCCGCCCCTAACCCAAAAACTGCCACTACCGCACACTTACCTAACCCGCCCTAACCCTAACTCACTTAACCCGCCCCTAACCAAAAATACCACTACCGCACAGTTACCTAACCCACGCCTAACCCTAACTCACTTAACGCACGCCTATCCCCACAGACTGTCACTATCCACACTTACCTTAGTCGCACCCTAACGTCCGTCACCACCGCATACTCACACAGCCTTCTTTCCAACTCACTATCCCTGGCGTCGGAGTTTTCATCCGTGGCGTCGGTCTTCCGAGTGTCGATCATCTGGGGCCCGCTAATCCCTTGTCGGTTATATCAGCTGTCGATCTTCTAACCTAGACCCATATATATATATATATATATATATATATATATATATATATATATATATATATATATATATAAAATATGTGTCTGTGTGTGTGTGTGTGTATATATATATATATATATATATATATATATATATATATATATATATAAAATATGTGTCTGTGTGTGTGTGTGTGTGTGTGTGTGTATATATATATATATATATATATATATATATATATATATATATATATATATATATATATATAATGTCAATACATGTCCCCTGACATGACATGTGTGAGAGAACATCCCACATCAATACACAACATACCTACACACCAGTACATGGCTGCAAGATGGAGTGTGGAGTGTGGTGTGTAACCCATGTTGGGAACACATTGCAATTGTATGAGACAGTGGGATATATATGTTGGTGAAGGGTATTAGGCACATATTGGTATGTAGGTCTGGTTGGGGACAAACAAGACAGCATCCAGGGCTGGTATATGACACATGTGGTGGTCAAGCTCTGTGGATGGGTACTTACATTTGGAATGTGGAGGACATTGAGCCCCCACATGGGAACAAAGGGAATATGGTGCATGGACAGTCATGACAGCATCTACATGGACATAAAGGTGCCTGGGCTGTGGCTGGGCAGGAGGGACATGCATGTCAAACCTTGTGTATATGTACTGCATGCCTCCAGGTGATGTAGCACATACCCCATGTCTCTGTGGAGCTCCTTATGCACAATACCCTCGACCTAACTGGGTGACAGACACATGTCTGTGTGTGCTTCATCGGGGGGGGGGGGGCACCATCCCTGAGGTGGTTCCACATGAAGGTAGTGATGGAACAGTAGTTAATGAGGTTCCATGGTAGGTCACGGATGTGATGTGGACTGGTAAAATGTGCACATTAGGTTGGAGTGGTGTTCCTGCTGGCAAATAACCCCTACACGTACTGGTGTGTAACTGTCATGGAACATATGTGGGCTGTAATAGTCCACACATTCCCAGAACATGTCCAACAGCATGCACAGATATCCCCAATATCACAGAATGGCAGATGTGTAGCAATCACATAACAGGCCTACTACATGCATATGTGGAAACATAGTGGCAGTGACAATGGCATGCAGGTGAAGTACCCTGTAACAGCCCAGCAACTCTAGTGTCCCCACAGGGAGCATGTCTATAAACACATAGCAGAAAGTGTTGTACAATACAATATATGATCCAATGGTACATATACCGGACACATATCACTAGCGTAGTGTGAACATTATATTGGAGCTGATATGGTGGCAGGAGAATGATATGTGTATTGTATTATGGGAAACTTGATATATGAGTTGCTCAGACATATTTCCATCATTATGTCTTTCAGGGAGTATGGCACACCCGAGGAATCCCACCTGCAGTGTCGCTGAGAAGGAGATTATAATCACCTACATCAGCCACAACTACCAGCTGTTGTTCTCATGGACAAGCCAGGACCAGCAGGAGAGAACAGCCATTTGGACTGATGTGGTCCACAGGGTGAATAAGGTGGGGATGCACACCCATACTTAAGAGCAGGTCTGCCACCATTGTAGTGACCTGCTCGGCCAAGTACGTCACCCTGCCGCTGCCGTGCAGGGTGACCACCTTGCAATGGGGGGGGGTCCATTAGCATCCATCCCCCCTCACCAGAGTGGAGGAGCTGCTCATGAGCCTGGTAGCATCTGACTGCCCGCAAGAGCTACAGACTTATGCAGGCATGGAGGTGGGTGCTACAAACACATGCCAGACATGGAGCATACAGGTAAGGTTCCAGGGCATATCAGTAGACTACTGTAGTGTATGCATCTGTACAGGTAGACCATGCATATGTGAGATGTGGGGTATGTTGCTGTAACGTACCAATAAGCAGTAATGCATAATCTGTAGTACTGTGGACTTCAACTGTTGTTGTACTGTAATATTGCAGCCATCATGTAGCAATGCCACAGCTGCAGCCACTGACATCAACTCTATCCCATCTCAATGTAGGTACCTCTGGGATACCAGCAAGGCAGCAGCCGGATGATGGTGAGTATGGTTTAAGGATATGCTTGGCAATTCACTGTGCATGTCATAGCTAATGTGTAGGCCATGTACACATCTAAAACACCTACCCATAATGCTTGCTGTACAGTGCACTGACACAGCACACACACCTCACTAATAGGATTACCAGCCTCAAACACATGCAATACACAGTCCATCTCAGACAACTGTGGCTACACTCCAGTGCACATTGCCCAGGCACAGCTGACATCTGCCCAATATACACAGCTATGTCATACACAGAGCAGTTGAACATGCTACATACAAAGACATCCCACTCCCTCTGATAACACACGGTCCAGGGTCCTAAACCTCATCAACACATTACACGGAACATACTGGAGGGATACGGCCCTGTCCTGGGGAATCCCCACACTCTGGAATGGACTACCCATACATGTCAGGCAATGCTACTCATTGGCCCTCTTTACATAAAAACTTGGCAATTGGATGGGAAATGGGAAATTCACCCTGGGTAGTATGTCTGTGCCACAGTCTGACAGGGGCACATGGGAATAACATTAGTGGATGGTGCATGGCTGGGAACCCCTGTGGCTAGGCTTATGTAGGCCCCAGGACCAATAGACCAGTAATCACCTATGAACCTATGTGTACCACACGCAACATCAGCCAGGGCTCAATCATGGTTAATAACGGTCTCTACACTCACCATAGGTACAGTACATTGTGTCTGTGGTCAGTCTGATGGTAGTCTATCACTCATGCATGCAACACTGATGATGACATATGTGAATACACATTAAGCATTCACTAAACACATGTGTCCACATGTGATCCAGAAACACACAGAGGCTGTGAGCAGCAGCGGAAACACAACTGACACACAGATACATATCCTGCAATGGTGTGTACACCCATGAGGTATGGTGCACAGTACATGCCATGATGCTGAAGAGATGCACAGCAATGCTGTGGACATGGGTGCAGTGAGTTCTAGGGGGAAGGCCATCAACTACAAACAGAAGCCATGCATCACAGCCATGTTTAATGTTGGTAACGGGGATTGACTACAGTTGCACTGCATGCTGTTGAGTGCCACATGTCCTGCATGCTGACATGTGTGTAATTACAGGTATGTGTGTAATACTGTACTGCACCATTGCCTGCTAGTGTGTGTGTTATGGGGGTGCAGGAGCTGTCTGTAGGTGCTGTCTGGTGGAGTGTATGGGTCGCCATGTATGTTGAATGCATGTGTGTGTGTGTGTGTGTGTGTGTGTGTGTGTGTGTGTGTGTGTGTATGTGTATGTACTGTTTAGCAGTGTTGTACAGGTCTTACAGTCTCTTCCCTGTTTTCCCCTCACAGGTGGCAAGGAAGGGCTGGGCCCCCCCTGCAGGGAATCTGATGTCACTGATACAGACAGTGACCATCAGGATAGGGATGTTGAGGCACAGAAAGGGTTGTCAGGAGCTGCCGCTGGGCCACCAATTGACAACCCATATATATCCTCCCCATCCACGCACACAGTCACACTGCCTCTACATACCTCATCACCATTGGCCTTAGCTGAGGTACAGAGATCGGTTGGCATTGGCCAGAACAGTGTGGTATCTATGGCACATGTGTCAGGGCACAGCAGCCATAGCCAGATGTCTGTCAGGGTATCACATAGGCAGATGTTTAGGAGTGCTCATCATGCCCCTGACAGACGTGCCACATTTATTTCAACCATACGCATGTTCCAGACTGTCATGGAGGCACAAGCATGAATGGAACTGTACACCAGGCAGGGTCTAAGGGCACAGAGGGCTCATCACACCTCTGTATCTGACAGCATCCATGACCTAGTAGGTGCCATCTGTAATTACACCGAGGTCATGGATAGACAGTGGGGTGAGACATTGGATCTCATCCACAATGTCATGTCCATGCGTCAGGACAGGGTGGGATGGTTGCGACGGCCACGTGGACATATGCCAGCAGCAACAGTAGATGACAGTCACTGTGGACATCCAACCAGTCACAGCCATTCCCGTAGTGGCAGTGCCAGCCCCAGCACTGTGGGGGGGGGGGGCTGTCCATTGACCATCATAGCAGACCATGTGCACATGGCCCTGGCCAGTCCCATGAGGGATCTGGATCCAGTGGACATCTGTCAAACTCAGGGGACAGTACTTGGCCTGGCTTTGTACCTGATACTGCCTATAGCACTCCTGCCAGGCACAGGTCCCATGTCCGTGGTCGGAGATGGTGAACTTCAAACTCTGCCAGGTACAGTCTGCAGCTGTCTCACAATTCTGTGTATAGGGCAGCCACATGGAGGAACTGTGTGCATGCAGACACACACACATAAACAATTAACCTAGGGCAACCTCATAGCTGCACACACAACACCAGTGGCCCATAACAGTACTCAGCCCCCTCACACACACACAAACACACACACATGTGTATATGTATGTACTGTTTAGCAGTGTTGTACAGGTCTTACAGTCTCTTCCCTGTTTTCCCCTCACAGGTGGCAAGGAAGGGCTGTCACACACACACACACACACACACACACACACACACACACACACACACACACACACACATAGACACACACACACATGTTGTTAATTGTATGGCTCAGCCTAGGCCTCTGGCAAACCAACAACACACCCTGTGCATATGATGATAACTGTTCCACTCCCTGACATCCGTAACATCGATGCATGGACAGGATAACATGATGCTGATGCGCAGGGTGACTGTGCAACAGTGTAGCAATGGAATGATGTGTAGCATGTTGTCAGCAATAAAGTGAAATGCTAATATCTTAGAAGGTGTAGCTGTGCAGCCATGATGCATCAAAACTGTAATTAACAATGTTGTATTGTTGTCACCAGTATCTATTCTGATTGTGCTGTGTTTGTCCATGTGCCACATTGCTGATGGGTGAAGTGGTGTCAGCAGGCCTTCTACACTGGACACCAGTAAGTGTAGTGGGTGGTACACATACCATGGCTGGGTACAACACACAGTGCCTTTGGTTTGGATGCAGTACAGGTACAAGACTGTACATATGGAGGTATGTCCCCATGCAGGTAACACATCTGTTGCACATGTAATCCCACCAAGACAGGATAGGCATAACCACACAGTGCTATATATGTAGTCTGCAATGTGGATGACATTGAACATGCTAACAGCAGGGTGTATGTCTCGCTCCTCACTCTACTGCAATCCTCACCTAAGTAACATGTGTATGCCAATGTCAGTGGCTTAGCCCTACCCTTAGAAGGGTGTGAGGCACTCAACTACTGTGAATGGTGTAAACAACAATTAACAACCTGAGTACATACACTGTACAGTATTAGAGACAGCTATGTGGGGGATAGACGCAACATTAACTACAATAATGGCAGTTGTGTCCACAACAGCCACACCCAGTGAGTTATAACAACTCCAGTAGTGCTGTACACCTCAACAGTGTGGAGGAGGGCATTGACACATCTATGACCTGTGAAGGACTGTATGTTCACTGGGTGGTACCTGTGGAGTGTTGGCATATGCCAAGCAGTCCTGCTGGAAACACATTCTGTGAACGGAGGCATTTCCCTTAACAACTACACACATTCCTACATGTGGGATGGTGTACAAAAGCCTGATATAATCTACATAGGTATTGTGCACCTCCTAACCCTCATCTACACCTGTCATGATTGGGTAAAGGAGGCATACTAGGTTCAGGTTGTATTCTCTGCCTTTGATAAGTCCAACATTGGTGGGGTCCCATGTGTTGAGATTACCAGTGACAGTGGCCAGGGATTCATTGCTGATATGTTCCATGTTTCTGCAGACCAGGGTCATCAAGCTACTGGGTGGTAGTTCCCAGCTGACATGGCAGATTTGTGGTCGTCCCTGCCAACATTGGTGAATCCATTGTGAGGTGTAGGGCATTTGGATTGTATGAGGGATCCCAGCTACTTACTGCACCTGCCCAGGGGGATCCCCCAAGCATGACATGTCACTTGACTGTACTGCATGATATGTTAGTAATGCCAGCCTGACATCCAACAGGTGGGATGGAGTACTGTTAACATGTACTGCCCTTGTCGTGTAGGGTCCTACTTATGAGATCTGCTAAGGTTGGTATTGTATTGCAGGCAAACGAGTTGGCTGGGGGTGTACCTTTCCATACCAGATGTATGTTGTTTGGGTCTCTCAAACCCATCAATTGTGCATATGGACATATATGTTGTGGTTACATTCCCAGTTCCATCTACAGCTGTATGTCCATATATACCTATATTGATATATATGTGTTCACCTTTGACAGGGAGACAATTATTCCTTCAAACGGCCCTTTCTGCAAACCGAAAGGACTAACCCATCATTTCTTACTGCACCACAGTTAAAAATCACTGCAGTTCTAAGGGCACCTTCGCTGACTTTCGAACTGCAAGTTGGAATACATATTGTAATGCCGGGGGGGGGCATGCATCCCTGCACCCTCCTTCTGAAGGGCTGGGCCCCACACAACCCCCCCTACTTGATATACTAACTTCTAGTTTGCACTACAGTGGGGATAGGCAATTATTCCCCATCCCCACTACAGTGGCATCTGCAACCAAATTGCCTAATCTACAATGAGCGACTGCATAGTGACATTCGCTCATTGCACATCCGATGCATGTATTGCAAGATTGTGCAATGTTGAGAACATACTTTTGGTCTTCCAGCTTTCAGACACATGGATTTCTCCCTTTGAAAGGTGAGCCAAATATATGCTGACATATATGCATTCCTAGTGCTGTATATCTATGGACATGTGGATACATACATATATATCCATGGATGTATGCGTATCTATGTATATATGTATTTATTGTTATATATATATATATATATATATATATATATATATATATATATATATATATATATTTCTATACCTATTTCTACATATATAGATATGTTATATCCATTTAAAGATGAATATATATACACACACAAATACATCTACATGGCGAAATACATTCCCTGTAGTGTTGTATACCTGGGCTGGATGATATGTATGTGAAAACATCATGATTATGCATATCTGCCATGGCTTAGTGGTAAATCCCTTTGTGTATGGTGTGCAGGGTCTTGGTTTTGGGCCTTGCAGGAGCTGTTTATTTTGTTTCTGGGCAGAACACAACCCATTGGATACAGAGTGAGTAAGGCACCTTAAAGCAGTTGTAAGTGGGTTTGAGTGACGATAAGCACTGCTAACATCCGGTTATGTTTTCATACACTGTTAGCTTCTAAATTGCTTAACCTATGTAGGCAGTGCTTAGCTCCTTGCAAACCCATGCAAACCTGCTTACAACTGCTTTAAGGTGCCTTACTCACGCTCTATCCAACGGGCTGTGTTCTGCCTAACAACAAAATAAAAAGCACTTGCAAGGCTCAAACCAAGGATCCTGTGCACCCTAGACAAAGTGATGTTCCACTAAGCCATGAGAAGTAGACAGATATTCAATGTTTCAGAAACATATCAGTCAGTCCTGTCATGCAACAGTACAGAGAATTTATACCAACATCTAGATGTCTGCATGTTTAACTATATTGCAACCTTAACAGATATAACATACCCATATATGTATAGATATACATATATATAAATATATATATTACTTTATTAACTCTATATGCATATATATCACTATCTATGCACATATACTTATATATCTGTTAGCAGATAAATATATCTATATAGGTACATATGGCCATACATCTGTAGTTAGCAATTGCAGATTAACAAATACACCTATGTCCACCTGCACCAGTAATGGGGTTGAGAGGCCCCACACACTATATGTCTTGTACGAATAGGCATCCCCCCACAGCCAAACACATGCACCCTGCAATACACTACCAGGTACAGTCTGCCTCCCATAGGACATGTAATATGTGGAAGCCAGCAACATGCCCAGGATACAGATACACAGACACATATATGCAGATACAGCTATATATATATATATATATATATATATATATATATATATATATATATATGTATATATATATATATATATATATGTGGGTGTATGTGTGTATGTATGTATATATATATATATATATATATATATATATATATATATATATATATATATATATATATATATATATATATATATATATATATATATATATATATATATGTGACTACACATACACACGCAGATATATGTACAGTAAGATACATATGTAGGAGGTGCACACAATATGGAACAGCCACTATGCCTACAGTTAACACCTGAACAACTGGACACTGTATGGGCGATACATACTAATGTCAATCATTGCCTGCAACATATACCCATAGAAAGGTCATAGGAAAGAAACCACACACAGGTTTGCAGAAATGGAAATCCTTTAATTGTGTACTATAACAGTTCTATATGCCATATCATACAGCTTTTCAAATACTGACAGCCATATAAACAGAGTACTGCAACTGTGAAACAGTTACACTAATACAGTAGTCTGGAAAGGTTCACAACTGTTGCTGTCCAGGCCAAGCCCTTCAGAATGTACAATAGTGCAGACAGACTGGCCCACGGCGTACCAAACAATCAACAGTATGTACTGTAGATGTGTAGTTCAGCAGCCTCTGTCTACACTTTGTACAAACTCCATAGGAAGTAAAGACGGTTTGTAATCAAATGGGTTGTACCTGGTACATAACAAGGCATAACGCACAGAACAGCCTGTATGGCAGGAGGCAGTAGGCTTGCAGTACCCCAAGTCATGTAAGTAACGTCAATATAGGTGGAGTATACGGTACTGTACATCCACATACCTTGTGGCAGCTCACCCCTGATACCCCCACATTTTGTAACAGCCTAGGTCATTTATGGTGCTCCCCACCTAGACTCAGTCATACAAGCCCATATACCACTGTTACATACACTGACCTCTGCAGTGCATAAGGGCGCACATGTGTTGTGTAGGTGATGCCCACACATATATGGCCCCAGCCTCACTGTATGTGTGGGGGATACAACAGCAGTGGAGTAATGGCACCAATGGCATTGTGATATACTCACAGCCCACTACAGAACAACCCCGAAAAGCATGACATATGTGCAAAGCTTGGTATGTAGATGGGCAACAGAGGCTGGAACACAGGCACATATGTGGAACACTGTTGCCACACACTAAGCAAGGTGCTGGTGTTACAGGATATTCTGCGACATACCCTTAGTCAGGGAATTGAGGTTAGATATAGACATGGATGTAGCCATGTACTGACAGCATGCAACACACACACTGCCAGTGTAATATCTGACACAGGACCTGTGTGGTGGATGGACAACACATGGTAGGCATACCTCTGTCCAGCAATAGGTTAGGCCCACAGTAGTGAGCTATGCAGACAGCATTCCAAGGTATACTAGTATGTACACACACAAACACACACACACACACACACACACACACACACACACACACACACACACACACACACACACACACACACACACACACACTGTAACACCAGTACTATGCAAAGCACTACACAACTCTACCCACAGTCTTTCTGTAGTTCCTGATCCTCCTACAAATATGTGTCTGATCTGAGTATGCAGGTTCTCCTGAATGAGGTATTGCTTCCTGCTGCCTGCATCACTGATGCCCACACACAGGACGGATGTCCATCACACAGGAAATGTAAAGGGACCACGCCCACATGCTGTAGGGATTTATAGTGGGTGGTTGCCATGACAGTGGTAATTCAATGCAGTACACATATGTAATTATATATATGGCTATCTGGATAAGTATATGTACATATATTTCCACCATATGTTCTGGACATGGAGTGTAGCCGTACACCAGCCCGTACAGTCCCAAAGTTGTAGTGCAAGGGGATGACAGGTATGTATAGCAGGTATATTACTAGACTGTTGCTACTGTCATTGGGATTGTCTTTACAGACACGGTGTGTGTGGATGCTGACATCTGCTTATAACATGGGTGCCATTGGCTACTGACAGTCATCCTAAGGAAATCATTGTAAGGTACCGCTGCTAGCATGTAGTGCCCCTGTGGAGTGCAGCAGAGATACTGGCCACTATATGTGGAGCTTCCTGCACAGCCCAGAGGTATACACATGATCCCTTAGTGCACCACATGTGTACCAGGCCTGACCTGACAATATGGATGTAGACAGCCATGTAGATGGGTATAACACATACTGACTGGTATACATTTGGCACCATAGGTGTTGGATTCACACACTCCTGTCTGGCCTGACGCATAATGACTGCTTGTACAGGGGCACCATGGACACATACCACCCACTAGATATTGATATACATATGTACAGCATCCCACTGCACTGTCTGACATACATGATGTTTGAGGGAGGCCCAGCAGCAGTACATCTGGCAAGTATCTGCACATAACATCCCACTGGGTAAGTACACTAAGCTGCTAGGCATGTAACAATGCACTGTGCAGGCTACAGGCAGACTGGCTCAACACTGGCCTACATCTCGTATGGGGTAATGCACATGTACTTGCATATATAGCAGGCTCGACAGCCATGTCACAGCACAAGGTTAGATACACCTGTGTGACAGTGCATAACCACAACCAATGTGAACACAGCCACAGCCACATATGGTAAGCTAGCATAATAATACAGTATATTGACTATCTGTTCTACACCATCCTCATATGTGCCACTCACAGAATGACCTTACATATACTGGGCTTCTACACAGTTTATTATGATGGCTTTCTGTGGTATGGGACATGTGTGTGTATGGCCCTACAAACATGTACGTCAAAATGGTACCATACAGTGGGGCAGCATGTAACATCTGAGAGAAGGGGAGCTAGAACAATGACATCTACCACAGTCTGTAAAGAGCCTGAAGTACATATTAACGATACACACACTGCTGACATTCACCATCACTACACAGACCTCAGTACTGTAGAATCATCCACAGAATGTCCAGCTTATGTCATGAAAGAAACCACTGCTGCACATGACATGTGTAGCAATCTGATATATCACTGGTTTGTTTTCAGATATGATGACAGTATTTATGGTGTACAGCACATATGCACCACATCATGCACACCATATGTACAAAGGTTGACAGAGGTGTGGCTGACAGCACAAACACAGGGCCAGTATAGACATGTTGCTGTGATAACATCATATATTTTCCATTGTAACAGGGTTTGTTGCAACATATGTCCTATGAGGGATATGAAGTCAGTAACTGTCATGGCCTTCACCATCTACAGACTGCAATCCTCACACTACCTTTGCATTCCACAGATTGATGCACTGTGGCTAACACATGAAACCATAAGCACAACACTGCCCAGTCTGCAGATGACCCTGCAGATGGGGATTTCTCATATACATGGAACTGACATGGGAGGTATTGTGACATGTATGACAGGCATATTCAGATAAGCACTATTAAACCAACATTACTCCAAATGCAGTATAGCAGAACTGACAGTGTGTAGTCTGGTCAGGCACATCCCCCTCCTGTTGGTTGCCCTCTTTCCACAGTGTATATTGTTAGAGGTAAATCCCCAATCCATCTGAGATGCTGTTTGCCAAACATCAAATCTAGTTCCTGCTCACAGTGACTGCAAAGGCCCAACACCACCATGATGTTCCTAGGTACTGGAGTGTGTTTCCATACAATTGGCTATGGGAATGTTACCACAGCTGTTCCACATGCAATCAGCTAGGTGTGGGCTGCAATTCATGCAGAGGCCATCAGCTGATCATGAGCATCACATAAAATACACATGCTGCTGCCTTAGCAAGGCAGGTGTGGGTCTCCACATCCACCAGAGAGAGAGGGTGGGGGTGGCAGACAGAAGCAGAGACATGTGAGGGAGGGGTGGGAGGGTAAAACTGAAGCATGTTTGTGTCACACACCTACCAGCATAGGGTATCAAACCCCTGACAATTATGTAGTGCTATCACAGTTCGATGCAGTCATTGGATGCACCACAAGGGTAACCTGAAGTGGAGCACTCAGAACATATATGTGAGGTTGAGTGACATCTGCAACAGGGATACGATAGATATACGGTAGGTGTTATCCACATGCCTGTCTGCATGAACAGGTGCCAGCGTTAACACAGGCACACTCACACAGGGATGCACACACATTGACACACTTGGCAAGGCCAGGAGTGCAACTCATCAGTAGTGGGATTGCCACAACACATCAATGTGCAGGTATCACACACATGCACCACACGGGACATACGGAGACCATATGGGCAAAGAGTATGACGAGATATCAGACATTAGACAGCATGCTTCAGTATGCCCTGGGGAGTTGTATTGAGTGTGGATGTGGACATACACACCATACAACACACACACACAAACACACAGGGTGCCAGTTCTGACATGCATGGGTGCATGTCTACATGGGTGTGTGGTGGTCAATTGTGTCAGCAGGCTGTACAAGGGTAGGCAATGGGTATACCATGGCATCAGGCTACATGACAATGGTCTGCATTGTGGCTCGGGCCTGTAGTTACTGCATTTGCCCACGCAGGTGGGTATTGCATTCCCCCATCCAGTCAGCTGGTTGACTATTGTGTGTGGCCAATGCTGTACACCACATGCCATGTATGTGTTCCTTAGTCCATGACATGGATGGTGTCTGGGATGTGCACACCTCCTACATACATGTACAGTGACATGTGGAACTGTTCCTGGCATGTCTGGCCCATGTTGCGAACACAGATTATCATCAGATGTGCTAGTCTTGCCCACCTGTGGCAGGAACTGGTAATGGGCAGCTGGTTTACCCTTCACCTACATTGATAGCATGCCAACAGCATTCCCTGAGGTCAGTGTCATCTGACCATACAGGGCATGTTGTCAGGCATGGTATGTCCATTGTGAGTCACACGTGAAGGCACCACAGTTGTTGCAAGTGTCCATTGGGGAACATGGTGGAGGTGCACTGTCTGCATGTACGTGCATATCGGATAGATGGGCAGGGTGACATGCCCTCTGTAGCCCACTGCTATCACTGCATAGTTACTATCAGTGGCCAATATGCAGTGTACTAACCACATATTGGCTGTTGCCTAAGCATGTGTCTGCATATGACACATGGGTTGAGTGTGTGCTCTGGGTAATAGCGGGGTTGCTAATTTGGATTGGCTGGCCTTGATGTCACATGTATGGGTATGGCTTTGCACCCCAGCCTCCCAGCTAATTTACATCTGTTATCTCTGTACGGTTGACATTTTGATATATAGTAGGGTCACCATAAAAGTAATGAGCAAAACTCCCACCACATTGGCCACAGGTGTCATACATTCACCTCTATACAGAATAAGAGTTACACACACACCTGTCATGTCTGGGAGTAAACCCCTACCTAACTAGTTTATTACACTTCAGCACTACACAGTTATAGTGCACACCATGGACATTACTGGAGTACTTCTTCCCCAAAGGTTTATTTCACAGTGACTGACATCAGCAGGATTATCAAAGTAGGGCATTTCACCTGTACTGCGAGTGACTAGCCTAAAATGCATTGCTGCCTACACAAACATTGAGACACACACAAAACATCCGCAGCTGTCATGTGTGAGTATAGAACCCCTGACCAAGGCCTATATCACACTATAGCATAGAGCAGTTATAGGTCACACCACAGGGATTACAAGGAACTTTTTCCCCAAAGTTGCATTTCACAATGAATGACATCAGCAAGACTGGCAAAGTAGGGCATTTGAATTGTACTGCAAGTGAATAGCCTATAATGCATTGCTCCATACACAGACATTGAAACACATGCAAAACATCCAGACCTGCCATTGGTGGTGATGAACCCCTACCACAGTTCTAAATAACACTACAGCAGTACACAGCTACAGGACGTGCTACAGACATTACTGGGCTATGACTTTCTCAGATGTGTATTTCTAGGTGAGTGACATCAGCAACCTGGCCAATGTTGGGTATATGAATTCTAAGGAGTGTGTGTGACCTAAAAATCATTGGTCGTCAATCAATTATAAACAGACAGAGACACAAAGACATACAGATTCCCACACACACACAATTGTCAAGTCTGGGGTTAAAACACCTACCTGACTATTTTATCACTATTTTATCACACTACAGCAGTATGCAGTTACAGGACATACCAATAGAAAATGACTGCAACCAACCAGAAAAAAGCAAAACGAAAACCTAACAAGTCCAAGACCAGAGAACTTGTTACTCACTTTGTCTTTCTTGTGGAATAAAAGATTTTGCTTCATACTGGAACTATTTCGTTGGATGTTTATTTTCAAACGAAGAGCTATATTTGTGGTTCACAATTACCAAAAAGTTCTCTGGTCTTGGACTTGTTAGGTTTTCGTTTTGCTTTTTTCCAGTTACAGGACATGTTACAGAGGTTACTGGGCTATGATTTCCCCAGAGGTGTATTTCTAGGTGAGTGACATCAGCAGCCTTGCCACAGTTGAATATATGTATTGTACGGGATGTGAGTGGCCTAAAAAGCATTGCTCTCTACTCAGTCAGACACACACACACACACACACACACACACACACACACACACACACACACATATTCACCAGGTCTGGGGTTAGAACACCTACTTAACTACTTTATCACACTACTGCAGTGCACAGTTACATGACATGCTACAGCGATTATTGGGTTATGATTTCCTCAGAGGTGTATTTCTAGGTGATTGACAGCAGCAGCCTTGCCAAAGTCGAGTATGTGTATTGTACAGGGTGTGAGTGGCCTAAAAAGGCATTGTTCTATACTCAGTCAGACACACACACACAAACACACATCTGGGGTTAGAACACCTACCTATTTTATCATACTACAGCAGTACACAGTTACAAGAATCGCTACAGAGATTACTGGGTTATGATTTCCCCAGAGGTGTACTTCTAGGTGAGTGACATCAGCAGACTTGCCAAAGTTGAGTATATGTATTGTACGGGGTGTGAGTGGCCTAAAAAGCATTGCTCTCTACTCAGTCAGACAAACACACACACACACATTCACCTGGTTTGGGGTTAGAACACCTACCTAACTACTTTATCACACTACAGCAGTATGCTGTTACAGGACACAGTACAAAGATTACTGGGCTATGATTTCCCCAGAGGTGTATTTCTAGGTGAGTGACATCAGCAGCCTTGCCAAAGTTGTGTATATTAACTGTACGGAGTGTGAGTAGCCTAAAACGCATTTCTCTCTACACAGTCAGAGACCAAGAGACACGGACACAAACACACACTCACACACTTGCCAAGTCTAGGGTTAGGACTACTACCTAATTAGTTTATCAGTACAGCAGTACGCAGTTATGGGATGCACCATGGGGATTACTGAGCTACAGCTCTCCCAAAGGTGTATTTCACATTAGATGACCTCAGTAGGCTTGTCATGATACAGCTATGGGGAGGGCAGTGTGTGCATGGGCTGTAACCCATTCATGCGGGGGTTGACATGCCACATGTGGGCACACACAGGGTCATATGCCACAGGTACATGTATACAGCTACTAGGTGACTACTTCCTTGTACAGTCATGTTGCACAGCTGGCACGTGCAACACGCCATCATGCTGACAGATACTGGTGGGTAGTATCTGCAGTGAGTGACACCTGCACCTCATGTGTTTGGGGCCCTTTGGGTTTGTGCTGGGTGCAACAGTCCCAGATGGCTCCTTGTCATGGTTACACTCTTCAACACATCCATGTCCATCTACGTTTGGCTTATTATAGTGTGCTGTCCTTACATATATGTCTGTATTCCTATCCACTGTGTGTGCAAGGCAGGAGAGGTGCATACTGACATGTGTCTTCACTAAAAACTGCAACTGCCAGATATGTCTGGTCCACCAGTGTTTGCTGACATGGCCTTCATGTGTTTAAGTGTGTGAGCATGCCCAGTATGGTCATCTATATTGCATGTGTGGATCAAGTCCAGGTAGTTTGTACTGCAGTGCTGACCTTTGTGTTGTACACCGACATATAGTATGCTGTGTCTGCAGGGTATCCATCGGTCATTTGGCATTGACTGTTGCTACATTTCTACATAGTTGGGGGGGCACCTGACTGTTTCTACATTTCTTCACAGGGGTGGGGGGGGCACACCTGACTGTTACTATAAGTGTACATAGGATGGTGGGGCACATCTTACACTTTTACATATTTGCTAGGACTGTACTGGTATGTTGGGTACACCATTTCAGTCTGTAGTCTTACCTACCGTGCTGGCTAGAGGCATATCAGTGTACTACAGATCTTAGCTTTCACTACCTACATATATTTCTGACTTTCTGTCTAGTCTTCACAACTTACATCCAATGGGCTGGCCTGCTGTAGTCTGTCTGTGTAGGCCTGGGGTGGGGGTTAACCATAGGACTCATTCAGAGGAAATAGTACAGCATTTGTTTGGGTTTGTCTACACCTATCCTGCTGGCTGTGACTGTTGTTGAGTATGTGCTCCCCCCCAAAACTGGCATGTGTGAGTCACTTACTTTGTGGGTGTCCCAGTACTGAGGGTGGTGCTGCAGGGCTGCCTATATTGGATGCACATAGTACACTCCCTATACATGGTTGAGCACAGATAGTGTCATGTTTGGCATCCCTTTTACTGTATGTGCGAGTCGGAGAGAGGTGTCATTCCCTGGATCCCTACTGTGTCAGTGCATGTGCTATCTGATGCCTCTTTGCCAAGGCCAGAGCATACTGGGCATGCCTCCTTCTGTCTACTAGGGCAGGCTCAGGTTATTCCTCCTCTGAGTCACTTTGCACCTGTGCAGGCCTTGGCACTGGTGGAGGGCTGTATGGCCCTTCCCCATGCTGTTCCTCCTGCAGCTGTTTCCACAGGATCATATTGTGTAGCATGGCACATACAAGGACAATTTGGGTACATGTGATTGGTGAGTACTGCAAGGCTCTACCAGATATGTCCAGGCACCGAAACCGTGACTTGAGCATCCCAAACACACGCTCTATTATGATTCGTGTTTGTGCGTGTACCTCATTATGGAGTTCTTTTTCAGGTGTATGTGCATTTCTGATAGGTGTCATCAGCCATGGCTCCAGTGCGTATCCAGCATCCCCCACTAGGTGACCGTGTGGGATGTCCCTAATGGCAAATGTCTGGTACAGCTGCATCAGATGCCAGATGTGGGAATTGTGGTAGCTTCCAGGGCAGCCAGCGCACACATTCATTATTATGCCCTGGTCATTGCACATGACCTGGCAGTTGATGGAGGGGAAGCCCTTACGGTTGATGTAGACCCTATCCTGCTCACCTGGTGGTGCTTTAATGCATATGTGCGTGCAGTCTATTGCACACACTACCTCAGGGTATTCTGCTATTTGGTGGAAGAGATGCATATTGCTGGCCAACGCCTCACAGGTGATGGGGAAATATACGTGCTCACTGACATATGCTGACATGGCATCCAAGAACTGGTGGGGTACCCTGAATGCTGATGCCTGTGAAATCCCCATCATGTCCCCAGTTAGCTTCTGGAAGGTACCTGTTGCTAGTATTCTTAGGCCTACACATAACTTGGTATCCACTGGGATGGGTTCCCCTCTGTTAGTTCTGTGTGTCAGGCATGGCCGACACAGCTCAACAATTTGCTGTAGGAGGTCCCTGTCCATCCTATAGTGCTCCACTATCTCCAGCTCATGTAGCCCTTGGTAGATTACCCTGGGTCTGTACACTCTTCTCCGTCTCCTCACTGTGGGTTGCTCAGCAGCGTTTACATCCTCACCACCTTAGCCTCTTGCACATGCTGGTTTATGATAGCAAAAGCAGCCCATAACATTTTTTCTCTTGCTTTCATTTTGTAACGTTTCCCCTTCTGTATACACCGGAGTTGCAGAGTTCTGGGAAAAACAAGGGGGAAAGGTGTTTGCATAGTTTATAGTGGTGTGCTGGGCTGAAGTGGTCTTCTGTCTGTTTAATTGGCTGATTCTGATACATTTCACCTGTCAGCTAAGCTAGTTCTCCTTGATTACCTTTCTAGTGCTGTTTTCCCTTCCCTTTGCCTCCCTGTTTAAGCCCGTGTGTGCTCCGCACAAATGGAGTACTCAAATGTGCACAGAGCTGCTTTTTCCTGGTTTAACTTCATTTTTCTTCCTGTAAAATCCAGCGCACGGCGTGCACACCTGCTTACACTTTGTAAAGAGTGCTAGGCAGGTTTAGACACACCCCTAGCATAGTTGTGCTAAGCTAGGAGCAATCCTGAGGAACAGGTCTCCAATCAACTTATAGTATGCCTGACACACACACCCATGATGCCACCTATATCCTAGTCTTGCACCCAGCTATTTATACTCTTACACTCTTGGGACCTGTCTCACACCCTGAGAAAATTTGGGATTCACTAACCTTTCCCCTCATTTGCATAGGATTGCCTGCTAATGCATAGTTACGTGTCCCACACTGAGCCTCCCCCCTTAGCAACCATTACTCACTGGCCAGGTTGTCTTCTTCATGCCATTGACTTGCATGGCAGAATACTGATTTTAGTTAGAATGCTTATTTTAAGTTTATTAGTTTATTTTATTATTTCCCCTGATCCCGGGAGCTCATTCCTGGATCGCACTTCGGCCATATTGCCGAAAATAGTTCTTAGACTAATCCTGCACATTCTACAGGGCTTTGAATTTTTTGGCAGATTTTGGCCATTTATCCATAGCGCAGCAGTGTGCAAACGGATCGGCCCACAAAAAAAAAAAAATGAGAAAAGTCAATTTTAAGATGATTATGCATTTTGCTATTATAGTCAATGGCATGCATAAGACAACAAGACCACGGAATAGTGGTTGCTAAGGGAGAAGGCTGTCAGTTTTGCTCCCATGCATTAGCAGTCAGTTCTATGCAAATAAGGGGAATGATACTGAATCACAGATTTTCCATCAGTGCTAGCTTGCAGCCAACTGTGTAGGTGCAGCAAGACTATGGTGCAAGCCTAAGAGGTAGATGACCTCATAAGGGGGTGTGTCATGCTTGCTGTAAGCCAAGTGGAGCTCTGGGGCCCGTGTTTGCTCTTAGCTAAGCAAAGCTAAGGCACGGGGTGTGTCTAATGCTGTATTGTCTTACACCAAGAAATGCAGAGTGTGTTCATGTCCAGGGATGACCAGTTTCTGCTAAACAGTGTTTACACTGCCTAAATGGGTATGCACAGTGTGCACTGGGTTAAAAAAACCCCAAAAAAACAGGAAATAGCAGCTCTGTTCAAATCTGTGCACTGGGTATGTACGGCATGCCTTGGGGCTTAAACAGGAAGGCAATGGGAAGGGAAAACAGCAGTAGGAAGGTAATCAAAGAGAACTAGCATAGCTGGCAGGTGAAATGTATCAGAATCAGCCAATTACACAGGCAGCAGCCCAGCCCAGCACACTACTATAAACTATGCAAACACCTTTCACTCTGGTTTTTCCCACAAAATCTACATCACCGGTATACACAGATGAGGAAATTTTCCCCGACAAAACTAACAAAATGATAGGGGCTGCTGTCACTCTCATACATCAATATGTGGTAGAGGCTGAGGGTGGTGAGGATGAGAATGCTGATGTCCAGCCCACAGTGAGGAGAAGGAGAAGAGTGTATAGACCCAGGGTAACCTACCAGGGGCTACATGAGCTAGAGATAGTGGAGTGCTATAGGGTAGACAGGGACCTCCTACAGCAAATTGTTAAGCTGTGCAGCCACGCCTCACACACACACACAACCAACAGAGGGGAACCCATCAAAATGGATACCAAGGTATGTATAGGCTTAAGAATACTAGCCACAGGTACCTTCCAAAGACCGACTGGGGATAGCATGAGGATCTCACAGGCATCAGCATCCAGGGTACTCCCCCAGTTCCTGGATGCCATGTCAGCACATGCCAGTGAGCACATATATTTCCTCAACACCTGTGAGGTGTTGACCAGCAATATGCGTCTCTTCCACCAAATAGCAGAATACCTGGAGGTAGTAGGTGCTATAGAGTGCACGCACATACACATCAAACCACCACGTGGTGAGCAGGGTAGGGTCTACATAAACCGCAAGGGCTTCCCTTCCATCAACTGACAGGTCATGTGTGATGCCCAGGGCATTATAATGAATGTGTGTGCTGGCAGCCCTTGAAGCTATCATGACTCCCACATCTGGCATATGACACAGCTGTACCAGAGATTTGCCAGTGGGGACATTCCATATGGCCACCTAGTGGGGGATGCTGGTTATGCACTGGAGCTGTGGCTGATGACATCTATCAGAATTGCACACACACCTGAACAAGAACTACATAATGAGGCACACTCACAAACCAGAATCATAAGAGAGCATGTGTTTGGGATGCTCAAGTCATGTTTCCAGTGCCTGGGCATATCCGGTGGAGCCTTGCAGTACTCTCCAGCTACATATACACAAATTTTTATTGTATGTGCCATGATACGCAATATGATCCCGCAGAAACAGCTGCAGCAGGAACAGCATGACACACAGCTCTCTATCATTGCAAAGGCCAGCACAGGCACAGAATGACTTGGAGTAGGAACAACCTGAGCCTGTCCCTGTAGGCAGAAGGAGGCATGCCCAGTATGCCCAGGCTTTGGCAAGGAGGCAACGCATAGCACATACACTGACATGGTAGGAACCCAGGGAATGACACCTCTCTCTGACTTGTACATACAGTAAAAGGGATGCCAAATATGACACTACCTGTGCTTTACCATGTTTAGGGTGTGTACTATGTGCATTCGACATAGTCAGCCCTCCAGCAACATCCTCAATAGTGGTACAGCCACAAGTAACTCACTCTTCCTAGCAATTGCTGAATGGAGTAGTGTGTTTTGCTAGTTGTATTGATAGTATGGATGTGAGCATGCAGGGGAATCAGGTAGCTGAATGGGATGGCAGCAGATAGTGGACACCTATATGGGCAGCATGAAATCCATAACAAATACTGATGTTAACAAAGTAGGCAGTACTACACGAGGTGACAAATCTTACCGCAGTAAATGTGGTGGCCCAAATGTCTGTCTATAGGACACAGACATGCATGTCAGTGAGGCTCACATACCCAACAACAGTTTCAGCCAGCAGGACAGGTGTAGATGACCACAAAGAAAGGCTGTGCTAAGGCCTCCAATTGATGGCAATGGAGACCAGCCCCCCTCCAGACCTATACAGACAGACTACAACAGGTCAGGCAGTTGGATGTTAGTTCTGAAGGGTAAGATGTCTAAAACTGAAATGTATGTCAATAAAACCTAAGATCTGTACTCTAATATGCCTGTAGTCTGCATGATAGGTCAGAATACAAAACGAAATTGAAGCCAACAGAGTACCTGAAATACCAGTACAGTCATAGCAAATGTTTACAGTTGTCAGGTATGCACCCCCCCCACACACACACAATCCTATGTAGAAATGCAATAACATGTACATGTGGGTTCAATAACAGTGGAGCACAGATTACCTGAGCTGGCCCAATATACAGGATAGATTGTTGCATGTGTACAATATGCAGGGCTTTGTGTGTTAGGTTGTTGAGTGTTGTATATTATGTGGAAGTGGTCAGCATGTAGGCATGGAGGCTTGTGTCCCAGTGGCCTATGGCCAGTATTGTTGAGGACAGGGCCATGTTTTCACAACTGCAGTGCCAACCACAGTGCAGCCCAGCAAGACCCAATTCAGCAGTCATCCATACTCATTGTTTGGATGTAATATCTGTCACCATCTGAAAGATGGAAATGCCATGAATGTGGGCCCAGATATACACACAGTACACAGGTGGAAGTACCCTAGACAGAATACATAACATTTAACTGTCAACTGCACACACCTTTGGAATTGGACATACAGGTTAGCAGCACATTAGTTGTCAGTGTAGTATGGAATACTGATGTAGTCTGGCCAATCACTGGCACACTGCAAATGGCACAGTTATGAAGTAATGATATATGCCTATATCCTCACACAAGGCAGCATAATGGGAATGTCCTGGGTATATCTGTGAGTCAGCTGCAAGAAGTCTCAGTATCACACATGCACTCAGCTCACCCTACCATCAGCCGCGGGTACCTCACAGGTCATATCCCTACTGTTGGGAATGAGTACAGTATGACCCCCATGTCTGTATGGGAATACCCACAGAATGCAGCATGCTGAAGAGGTGTCCCATGCAGGTGTGTCCCTAGCCTGTAAGCAGCATCCTGCCAGCATCCAGAACAATTAATTAATATGGACAGGAACTATTGCCATTTGCACTTCACACACTTACCCTGTCACCCCGGGGGAATCCAGTGGCTTGCAGCCTGGGACAATAGGAGTGGTAGAATGCACTGGCCTACCAAATGCCCTACAGTCCTCTGTCAAAGGCCTGTGCCTCACCCGTTTTGCTAATGTATGTTATCTCATGGGGGTGCCAACTAAAAACATAACACAGTCCACAGAACACAAATGCAAGGCTATGTTGACAAATCCCAGTAGCATGCCCACCATGTCCTACTGCATGAACTGTGGACCAACCCCTAAATACTGGTGGTATGAAGGGACAACTATAGAGATATGTCCCAGATATTGCTTGCATAATGTTAGGAAGAGGAAGGAATAACAAGGGGGTGGGGGTGAAGAAGCATGGACGCCGTGAAGTGTGTGCAGTCTGAAACTCTGATGTGTGCCCATACTACTCCTGCCTGCAAACCCAATAATGGGTGGTGACAAACCTGCTTGTAAACCACAATGTGAAGGGGAACTGACCAGATATATGAGCCCTGCCTCTGGGTAATCTGGGTGAATCTGCACAGCTGAGAGGTATGGTCACAGCATAATATGGCCATTCTGTTAGGTCAATAGATGTACAAGCAAAGGATCCTCAGCCACCACAGTACCAAGGTGCTGCAACATTTACACAGAGCCATCAGCAAGTGTCTCCAACTCCCCCTTCATAATGGCATGAGTGTGCAAGAATATGTAGGCTGCAGACCACAATACTGGACACAGCTTCATTCATCTTGTATTCCCCAGGAAATAACTCTGAGCAAATAAGTATATCTGTCAGTAGTTGATGACATAATACATCACAGTGTAAAACAGTACATATGTCTGCTAACACCAAAACCATGTAACACAAGCAGCATAGACACAATAGTTACAGTATCCTACTATCCTTTGCCCATTGTGATTCTATATTGTCAATCCATTTACAAATATCCTGCAGATATAGGTTGCTAGCTGTAGGTGTGGAACACAGAATCCTGCACTGGAGTACAACCTACCTGGAATGGATTCTCACACTCAATACAGAAGGTCATACTGGGCATACTCCTTCACTTAGAGAAATGAAGCCCATGTCTGACAACAACAGTGGACTATAAATATCTGTCAGTTGCAGATTTCTGTGTATACACACCACATTGCACACCATTCATACTTTGCACACACATCGGATAGGAATACAAATATATATCCAAAGACAACACATTATAATAGGTCAAACATACACAAACAGAGATGTGGGGAAGAGAGAGACAGATAATGACAAAGAACTTCCCATCATGAGGCCTGCCCCACCTACCACACATCCAACTGGCCAATATCACATGATGTGCTGATGTCTATCACTGTAGACATTTGCTTCTGGTAGCCATCAGCACTATAGTGTATGTGTTGCTTGTGATAACTGTGTAACATGACAGTACAAATCTGTAGTCATCTAACATTTGTGTACACAGTCCTGTCAAATGTAAAATTGTGTGTGACTGAGTGTTGTGTGTGTGTTTCTACAGGAATGGTTTATGCCCCATTAACACACGCTGCACTTCTCATTGCCCTACTTTAGCAAGCCTGCTGATGTCAGTCACCTTGAAATACCCCTTTGGAGAAGGTTCAACCCTATAAGCTCTGTGACATGAGCAGTAACTGCATAATGCTGAAGTGTAACATACTCATTAGGTAGGAGTTCTAATCCCTGCCATGGCAACTGTGTGTGTGGATGTTTGTGTGTGTAAAGATCAATGATTTTGAGGCAATTCACAGTTACTATACCTCCCATTGCCCTACTTTAGCAAGCCTGCTGATGTCAGTCACCTTGAAATACCTCTTTGGAGAAATTTCAGCCCTGTAAGCTCCATGGCATGTGTGATAACTGCATAATTTTATAGTGTGACATACTAGTTAAGTAGGAGTTCTAATCTCAGACATGGCAACTATGAAATTGTGTGTGTAGGGATCAGTGATTTTGAGGCCATTCACAGTCACTACACCTCCCATTCTCCTACTTTAGCAAGCCTGCTGTCAGTCACCTTGAAATACCTCTTTGAAAAAAGTTAAGCTCTGTAAGCTCCGTGGTGCATGCGAGCTGCATAATGCTACACTGTGCCATACTAGTTAGGAAGAAGTTCTAATCCCCAATATGGCAATTGTGAAACTGTGTGGGTAGGGATCAATGATTTTGAGGCCATTCACAGTCACTATTCCTCCCACTGCCCTACTTTAGCAAGCCTGCTGATGTCAGTCACCTTGAAATACCTCAGCAAAAAAACACTTTGAGGAAATAAGGCTGCAGATTGCAGTTTGTAGAGATTTAATGAGGCACAAAAAAGTACATACATGCTTTACACTCTCCACACTGTGTTTTCATTTCCCTTTTGACTTCTTCAGACAATATAAACAGTCCTCAATACTAAACACTTAAATACTCAAAACCCTATACCAATCACACAATTAAAAATCAATTAATTAGATACAAGTGTTTGCTTTAGAAATTTTGGTCAACACAAAGTTCAAGCTGGCAAAAGAGAATAACATATACAAAAAACTTTTTACCAACCTAGTATGTCTCCATTTATAAAATGCTGACCAGCAACCCTATCCAAATCATACAAAACATGAAAGTATGTATGGACTACATTTGATACTACAAAGTCTTAAATTGAACTAAAAACAGCATTAAAATTAAAAAATCATATTAAAATTTTAATGCTTTAGCGCCATCAAGTGGAAGAAACCTAAAAACATATATAAATTTCATGTATTTCAATTTAATAAGTCAATAAATAACATAAATGATTAAATAACACTCTATTACACAATTATAAAACTTTATATCAAACTTTTTATAAGAGAAATTTTTGAAGGATGAATTTAAAAATATTTATGTTAGAAAGTATCTATAAAAAACTTTTATTAATATTAAATGTTACACTATAAACCCCTAAAGCTTAGCCGCCCTCATTTTCAATACTGGGGCTATAGAGATAACATCATTCAGGCCTGGCAGTTTATTTGCCTCTAAACTTAATTGCCATAATAACTCCTTATACTCTATAGATGTCTCCCATTGGCCTCCCTGATGTCTTTTTCTACTACCTCCAGAACAAAAAAGTTATATGATGCTGAAGGGCAATCCATTTTATGTCTATACAATGCATTTTTAGAGTTGTTAGTTCTAATTTCATAATAATGTTCATAAATCCTATTCTTTAGTTTCCTTTCGGATTTTCCAACATAAAATGCCTCACATACTTTGCATAGGGCAATATAAATTATCCCATTTGTATCACAGTTAGAAAAGTTCTAACTGTCAATTAAAATATCCCTACTTTTAATATAAATTGCATTTTTTACACAAATATGTGTGCATTGAGAACACTTTCCACATTTATAAGTCCCAAGTTTGGTTCTCTTGTTCCTAATCAATCCATTATTTCTTTCAAGAATGGATTTCAGATTCCTGCCTTTACGATAGGTACATCTCAATGGTTCCACAAAAAGGTGGCTAAGATCAGATAACTCACCAAATTTCATCCATTCTTCCTCCAGAATTTTTCTAATCTGAATGGCCTGTCCACAATAATCTACTATAAAATTATTTTCTCCTTCAAAATTATTTGAGGTATTCTTGAATCTTTCCAACGACTTTCTTCTATCTAGAATGGGTTCAAATCTCCCCATTCTATCCTCCCTAACTTCCTTCTCAATATTTTTAACCAGTACCGGTGGGTACCCTCTTTCAATAAACATTTTATACAGTGTGTCACATTCTTCATTAAAATCTAACCCCCTAGACGTCATTCTACTTGCTCTTACATACTGCCCCTTCACAATCCCTTTCTTTTGATGGTAGGGGTGTGCACCCCCATAAAACAAGTAGGAATTGGAATAAGTTTTCTTTCTATGTACCTTAGAAAAAAATCCATTTTTACTTTTACCCACATGGATGTCCAAAAATTTTAAATCATTCCTATCACCTTGAAATGTAAATTTTAAAAAACTAGTTGATTCTGAAATGTGTTTAAAAAATACTTGGAAGTCATTGACCGTACCGGTCCATAAAAAGCACATGTCATCAAGAAAACACTTATATAACTTCCAGCATGAGCTAAACTTCGAATTAATAATAAATTTATTTTCCCAAGCTGAAAGTATTATATTCGCATAGGTAGGGGCGCATCTAGCACCCATTTCCACACCCTGAATTTGTTTAAAAAATTCACCTTCAAAATGGATAAAATTATTAGTATGCACTACATCCATAAGAGTAAGGATCAGATAAAATTCATTGTTGTCAAACTTCCCATAATTTATCAAAGCCTCTTCAAACCATTTCATTCCTTCGTCATGAGGTATGGATTAGAACAAGTCAATAATGTCTACTGTAAAAAAAATAATATCTTTGTCAAAAACCTCTTGAGAGAGTTGTTGCAGTAATTCCCATGAATCTTTCACAACTCCATTACCTGTATTTGAAAGTACTTTTAATTTTGTATCCAGCCATTTTGCTATTGGTGCTGTGACTGAATTCTCCGAAGCCACTATTGGTCGCATAGGTGGGCTTACTATGTTTTTATGCACCTTGGGTAGACCAAACATCGTCGGGACCTTGGGTTTCTCTACATGTAAATACTGGAATGTTTGTATATCAATCAAGCCTTCTAATAATAAATCATTAAGTACTAAATAAACTTTTTTATTCCCTATATTAATCTCATTTAAAGAGGCTCTGAGGTACCTTTCTTCATTATCCAATATTTGCATCATCTTTTCTTCATCTATTCTTGAAATAGTGTCAAAGACCAAACTTCTTGGGGTCCTTATTGACAACCAACTCAAATTTAATTCCCACCTACTAAAGAACATCAAAAAAAACACATCAAAAACTTGGCATGCTATATAGACAAAATGCCTACCTCACACCTACCACTAAAATCACCCTAGCTACTTCCTTCCTCATTCCCTCCCTCCTCTATGGTGCCCCACTACTTACTAATCTTCAGTGCTCCTTAAAAAAACAGCTCACCTCTTGTTATAACAAAATTGCTAGATTCGCTACCACCCATAAGGCTTCCACTCACCATTGTCTCTCCCTCCATAAACTAAAATGGTTAGAACTTCCCAACTATCTTGCTTATAGTCAACTAAATCTAGCCCACAAGCTTATTCTAAATCCCTCAAACTGTCCCTCCCTCTCATCTGCCTTTAAAATGCACCATCCAAATAGAGCTCTAAGGTCTAATAATCAAAATCTACTAGAGGTTCACAAACCAAATCATCCCCCAGGCAAAAACCTCCTTTCCTTCAGCCTTGCTCGCCTCTGGAACTCCCTACCACCAAACATCCGCACTACTTCCAACCACTCTGCCTTCAAGAAGTTACTTTTCTTACACCTAGCATCTCAATGGGAATGCTCCTGTACCCACCCCACATAACCAACTCTACCTTCCCTGTACTAGCACTGTACTCAAATTATCTACTGTGTCTGTTCATTAAAATGCATTTATGTTTTTTGCTTTTATTCCCTCATTGCCTGTACCAAGATGGTCACTGTCAAATGTTAATTACATTTATGTTTTGTTTTTGTTCTTTTATACTATGTACCTTTATAATTACTGTAATGTACATTTTTCTTTTTGGAGCTCATACTCCCTCATTGTATGTGCCTATATATTTACTGTAATGTACATTTATTTTTCTTTTTGGAGCTTTTCTCCCCAGGCCTCCATTGAAAACGGGTTCTTCAATGGCCCAATGGACTATCCTGGTAAACCAACTGCAATAAATAAATAAAATAAATAAATAAAACAAATGATCCATCACAACCGTCCCTCCCCGTTTATCAGGTTTAGAAATTCTAATGGTATTATCATTACTTAAATTATTCAATAAGATATTCTCTTCCTTGGATAGGTTAAATGCTATTTTACTCCTCCCAAGCTCATTCCTTATCCTTTTTTCCATTAGTGATTCAAAATTTTTCAGTTGAGGGTGCAAAGGGGGCTTAAAGGTACTTTGTCTCCTAAATGTTTCACATCCAGATTTATTTAGATTCTGTCCTTGGTATAAGATCTCAAAATTTTTCTTCCTGAGGAATAACTTCAAATCTAACAACACTTTCCTAATATCTGCTTTTCTATTGGGCACAAATTTTAACCCTTTAGAGAACAATGAAAAGTGTATATCCTGGATGGTTAAATGGCTATAATTATAAATATTGTAGCCTTTACATCCCCCACTGAGAAGATCAGAAAGAATAAAGAATTACCAGACTAGCCATCAACAAAATTTTCAGAGAGGGGGGAGGGGGGAGGGGGGTGTTTATTGCAACTACAACAGGGGATACCAACGATGGTAGTTGAGACACAGATTAATCTGGCTCAAACTATTGCACAGATTGTTGTTGAAGGACCCCTGCATAGTTGTAAAGGCTACAATATTTATAATTATAGCCACTTAACCATCCAGGATATACACTTTTCATTGTTCTCTAAAGGGTTAAAATTTGTGCCCAATAGAAAAGCAGATATTAGGAAAGTGTTGATAGATTTGAAGTTATTCTTTAGGAAGAAACATTTTGAGATCTTATACCAAGGACAGAATCTAAATAAATCTGGATGTGAAACATTTAGGAGACAAAGTACCTTTAAGCCCCCTTTGCACCCTCAACTGAAAAATTTTGAAACACTAATGGAAAAAAGGATAAGAAATGAGCTTGGGAGGAATAAAATAGCATTTAACCTACCCAAGGAAGAGAATATCTTATTGAATAATTTAAGTAATGATAATACCATTAGAATTTCTAAACCTGATAAAGGGGGAGGGACGGTTGTGATGGATCATTTGTTTTATGAAGAAAAGATGATGCAAATATTGGATAATGAAGAAAGGTACCTCAGAGCTTCTTTAAATGAGATTAATATAGGGAATAAAAAAGTTTATTTAGTACTTAATGATTTATTATTAGAAGGCTTGATTGATGTACAAACATTCCAGTATTTACATGTAGAGAAACCCAAGGTCCTGACGATGTTTGGTGTACCCAAGGTGCATAAAAAAACATAGTAAGCCCACCTATGCGACCAATAGTGGCTTCGGAGAATTCAGTCACAGCACCAATAGCAAAATGGCTGGATACAAAATTAAAAGTACTTTCAAATACAGGTAATGGAGTTGTGAAAGATTCATGGGAATTACTGCAACAACTCTCTCAAGAGGTTTTTGACAAAGATATTATTTTTTTTACAATAGACATTATTGACTTGTTCTCATCCATACCTCATGATGAAGGAATGAAATGGTTTGAAGAGGCTTTGATAAATTATGGGAAGTTTGACAACAATGAATTTTATCTGATCCTTACTCTTATGGATGTAGTGCTTACTAATAATTTTATCCATTTTGAAGGTGGATTTTTTAAACAAATTCAGGGTGTGGCAATGGGTGCTAGATGCGCCCCTACCTATGCGAATATAATACTTACAGCTTGGGAAAATAAATTTATTATTAATTCAAAGTTTAGCTCATGCTGGAAGTTATATAAGTGTTTTCTTGATGACATGTGCTTTTTATGGACCGGTACGGTCAATGACTTCCAAGTATTTTTTAAACACATTTCAGAATCAACTAGTTTTTTAAAATTTACATTTCAAGGTGATAGGAATGATTTAAAATTTTTGGACATCCATGTGGGTAAAAGTGAAAATGGATTTTTTTTTCTAAGGTACATAGAAAGAAAACTTATTCCAATTCCTACTTGTTGTATGGGAGTGCACACCCCTACCATCAAAAGAAAGGGATTGTGAAGAGGCAGTATGTAAGAGCAAGTAGAATGACGTCTAGGGAATTAGATTTTAATGAAGAATGTGACACACTGTATAAAATGTTTATTGAAAGAGGGTACCCACCGGTACTGGTTAAAAATATTGAGAAGGAAGTTAGGGAGGATAGAACGGGGAGATTTGAACCCATTCTAGGTAGAAGAAAGTCGTTGGAAAGATTCAAAAATACCTCAAATAATTCTGAAGGAGAAAATAATTTTATAGTAGATTATTGTGGACAGGCCATTCAGATTAGAAAAATTCTGGAGGAAGAATGGATGAAATTTGGTGGGTTATCTGATCTTATCCACCTTTTTGTGGAACCATTGAGATGTACCTATCATAAAGACAGGAATCTGAAATCCATTCTTGAAAGAAATAATGGATTGATTAGGAACAAGAGAACCAAAGTTGGGACTTATAAATGTGGAAAGTGTTCTCAATGCATACATATTTGCGTAAAAAATGCAATTTGTATTAAAAGTAGGGATATTTTAATTGACAGTAAGAACTTTTCTAACTGTGATACAAATGGGATCATTTATATTGCCCTATGCAAAGTATGTGAGGCATTTTATGTTGGAAAATCCGAAAGGAAACTAAAGAATAGGATTTATGAACATTATTATGAAATTAGAACTAACAACTCTAAAAATGCATTGTATAGACATAAAATGGATTGCCCTTCAGCATCATATAACTTTTTTGTTCTGGAGGTAGTAGAAAAGGACATCAGGGGAGGCCAATGGGAGACATCTACAGAGTATAAGGAGTTATTATGGCAATTAAGTTTAGAGGCAAATAAACTGCCAGGCCTGAACAATGTTATCTCTATAGCCCCAGTATTGAAAATGAGGGCGGCTAAGCTTTAGGGGTTTATAGTGTAACATTTAATATTAATAAAAGTTTTTATATAGATACTTTCTAACATAAATATTTTTTAATTCATCCTTCAAAAATTTCTCTTATAAAAAGTTTGATATAAAGTTTTATAATTGTGTAATAGAGTGTTATTTAATCATGTATGTTATTTATTGACTTATTAAATTGAAATACATGAAATTTATATATGTTTTTAGGTTTCTTCCACTTGGCACTAAAGCATTAAAAATTTTAATATGATTTTTTAATTTTAATGCTGTTTTTAGTTCAATTTAAGACTTTGTAGTATCAAATGTAGTCCATACATACTTTCATGTTTCGTATGATTTGGATAGGGTTGCTGGTCAGCATTTTATAAATGGAGACATACTAGGTTGGTAAAAAGTTTTTTGTATATGTTATTCTCTTTTGCCAGCTTGAACTTTGTGTTGACCAAAATTTCTAAAGCAAACACTTGTATCTAATTAATTGATTTTTAATTGTGTGATTGGTATAGGGTTTTGAGTATTTAAGTGTTTAGTATTGAGGACTGTTTATGTTGTCTGAAGAAGTCAAAAAGGAAATGAAAATGCAGTGTGGAGAGTGTAAAGCATTTATGTACTTTTTTGTGCCTCATTAAATCTCTACGAACTACAATCTGCAGCCTTATTTCCTCAAAGTGTTTTTTTGCTGAGTTTTGCTGTTTTCAACACTTGTTTCCATATTTTTTCTACCTTGAAATACCTCTTTGGAGAAGGTTCAACCCTGGTTTGAATCTCCTCTGTGGCAAGTGTTTGTGTGTACCTCAAAAATGTTGGCCCCATTTACACCTAGTACATATCTGAGAGCCTGACTTTAGCAGTTCTGCAGATATCATCCACCTGAGAAGTACCTGTTGCCAAGCCTCAGTTATGTGAGGTCAGTGGTACATGTAGTAAATGCGTAACCATAATGGTTCGTAAAAAATTGTTAGATCGAGGTTTGAACCTCACCCCTGGCAAGTGTATAGGGGGAAATTATTTTGGGGATCTCTCACCCACTACATCACCCAGTGCCAATATTTACAACGGCTGATGATGTTCCTCACTGTAGAAGTATCTTGGAGCAATATCTGCTCCATAAGCTCTGTGGCACATGCAATAAGTGTGGTACACTGTAGTAGCAATACATAGCTAGGTAGGAGTTTGAATCTCAGTACTGGCAAGTGTGTGTGTGTGTGTGTGTGTGTGTGTGTGTGTGTGTGTGTGTGTGTGTGTGCGTGTCTCTGTCATCAGTATCCTGTGTGGAGGTTGCTATCATGCTGTTATAAGATGCATTGTGGGTGGGTTTTGCTAAATTATTATGTTGAGGACATAGTTTATGTCACAATGTCCACCGTACAAGGACAACAGATGTCAAACACCAGAGAGGCTGGTGTAGATAATCCATAGCCCTACATGTGACATTATGGATTGATTAACAATATAGGCAACCCTTGTATTGCACAGAGAACATTCTCCACCCATGACTAATACACAAACACACTTGGCTAAGCAACAACCACTATATTGGTAGTTCCCTGCATATTGCCTCGCAGATAGTAACCATGGTATGATTGCAGTGCACTACATGCCTGTTGACCACAACAGTGCCAATGACAGCAGAAACTACTGTGATATGTTACATCTCCTGACTTGAGTATGTGTTATCCATCTAATAAAAGGAAATGGCACACTGTTCTATCCCTGCAGTAGGCAAATAAATGCTTACAGTGGTCCTTTTGCTATGTTTCCCACTGGATGCCTGCAAGAACTGTACAGCCTGCAAATGTAACCCACAAAGGGAACACCAGGCCTTATACACATGCCTTGTATGGACAGATGCCACTAACTCCACTGAATACCTGTATCATGCTGTCAATGTAAGTGCAAGCATGACCTCAGTTCCATAGCCAGGTCTCACTAAATGAGGTCAGGAATGTCACATCAGAAGGTAACAATCTGTCCACACAACATGCCCCAGAGACCTCAAGTACACTTCAGCATGTCACAAAACATGCATGTGGGACATGTGCACAACCCAGACACTGTTCATGGTATGTAATATAGATCACATACATGGCAAGCATTGCACAGCACTGGCCACCCACAATAATAAGCCAGATGAGTGGATGTTGAATACAAAACCCACCTGTGGTGCCAATCCAAGGACTACACCCCTGAGCCACACTGGAGACCATTGTCATGTGGCCTGATGCCAAGGTATTCCCTTTGCCTAGCCTTGTACAGCTTTCAGGCACAGTCACCTACTACACACCTGTGAAGCAATGAACCCATGCATCTCAGTACTGGCAAGTGTGTGTGTGTGTGTGTGTGTGTGTGTGTGTGTGTGTGTGTCTGTGTGTGTGTGTGTGCGTGTGTGTAGATTAATGATTTTGAAGCCATTAACACTCACTACACCTCCCATTGCCCTACTGTAGCATGCCTGCTTATGTCAGTCACCTTGAAATAACCCTTTACCCATATATCAGCCAGATAAGCTCTGTGGCACATGTAATAACTGTATAATGCTGTAGTGTAGCAAACTAGTTAGGTAGTAGTTCTAGTCCTGACCCTCCCAACTGTGATAATGTGTGTGATTCTCTGAGAGAGTGTGGGGGTATCTTCCTTGACATTTGCTTTTGTGGACAGTCACATGTACTACACTTCCCTTATCCCTATTTTATCACTATTGCTGATTTCACTCACCTTCAAAGATACTTTGGAGAGCTCTTTAACATTTAAGCTCCATGGTATGTGCAATAACCGTATAACAATGTAATAAAAATACTTAGTCAGGTAGGAGTTGGAAACTTATTTTGACAAGTTTGTGTTTGTATGTGTGTCATCAGCGTCCTGTGTAGGTGTTGGGGTGATTGTGACAGGATACCTTGTAGTGTGGGTTTTGCTACATCATTAAATTGAGTACCTACATGTCCCATTGTCCACATTACAAGGCCAGCATTTTCCAAACACTGTAGAGATTCTTGTAGACAATCCTCAGCCATAAATGTGTACAGACATGTGCAATTACCATGTAACAGTATGGATTAGTACACAGTATAAGCAACTGTCATTATGCCCAGATACCACTCTCCACCCATGGATCATACACAGACCCACTTGACTCTTACTCTCCTACTCCCTTCCTTTCTTACTGTCTCTGTCTCTCTCTCTCTCTCACACTCCCCCTCTGGTGGATGTGGAAAAGTACATCTGCTTTGCTTAGGCAGCAGCTTGAGTTTTGTAAATGATGCTCATGATCAGCTGATGGCCTGTGCACAAATTGCAGTCCCCCACTTGCTAATTGCATGTGGAACAGCTGTGTTATCATTCATATAGCCAGTTGCATGGAAACACACTCCTATAACTAAGCACTTCATGTGGGTGTTGGCCCTTTTCCTTAACTGTGAGCAGGACTTCATGTGGGTGTTTGACAAACAGCATCACCGAGGGTAGTTGGAAATCCTCTTACAACATACACTGTAGAGACAGGCCAACAAACAGGAGGGGGATGTTCCAGACATGGGGACAGAATGTAAGTATTGCTCTTCTACATTTGAAGTAACATTGGTTTAACAAGGTTTGTGTGGATATGGCTGTTCTGCATGATTTCATATCTGGCAAGACAGTGTTATGTGGGTGAGGAAACTCTCACCTGTAGGGCTATCTGCAGACTGGCCAGAGTTTGGAGTCTTACATGTGTTGTGTTGCTCACACATTTCCTATCTTTAGAAATGCAGTAGCATACACTGATGATTGTAGTCAGTACATGGTGACATCCATGTGAGTTACTGACTTCATATCCATCAGAAGACATATGTCACAGCAAACCCTGTTACACCAGTAAATGTATGAGTTTTATCACAGCAACATGTCAATACTGGCCATGTTTTGTGCCTCCAACCCCAAGCCTGTCAACTTTTGTCCATATGTCATGCAGTAAGAGGTGCATGTGTTCAGTACATCATTATTTACTGACATCATACCTGATAACAAGCCAGTGAGTTAACAGACTGCTAGACATGTTATGTATAGTAGGCCTTATATTTGAGGACAAAACCTGGACAATCTGTTGCAGTGTGAACAGTAGTGAGGTCTGTGTACTTATGGTGATTGTTGACAGAGTGTGTATTGCGAATATGTAACTTGGCCTGTGTACAGACTGTAGTAGATGTCATTGTTCTTGGTCCTGTTCTATCTGATGTTGCATGCTGCTCCAGTGTATGGTACCCTATTGGCGTACATGCGTGTAGGGCCAGACTGACACATGTCCCACACCACAGTCAGGCATCAGGCTACACTGTTTATTGGTTCAGTATATGTAGGGTTACTGTGTGAGTGGGACATATGAAGATGGTGTTGTTCACACAGCCCATATACTGTAATATTAATTAGGCTTACCATATGTGACTGTGGCTATGTTCAGATTGGTTGTTGGTATGCACTTTCACACTTGTGTCTGTTACTCCATGCTGTTACATGCCTGTAGTACCTGCTGTATTTGCAAGTACATGTGTATTCCCCATAAGAAACACAGGCCAGTGTAGTGGCAGTCCTCCTGTAGTTTGCACAGTACTTTGTGACATGCCTAGCAACTCAGTGTATTTACCTAGTGTGAAGTTTTGTCCAGATATTTGACATATGTACTGTTGCCATGCCACCATAACTGTTGTGTATTTCTGACAAAGCAGTGAGATGATGTATGTCACTAACTAGTGGGTAGTATGTGGGCTTGTGACCTCTGCTCCTCTGGTTAATCTGTATCAAGGCAGACAGGTATGTGTGAGTGCATAAATTGCGTAAGCTTATCTATTCCAGTATTTTCATGATATCCCCATTTACATGGCTGTAAACATCCAATGTGTCAGACTTGGTCCACACATCTTGCACTAAGGAGTTCTGTGTATACCTCTGGACTGACCAGAGTGTGTCAGACTGTCCACATTTATTGGTCATATCTCTGCTGTATTCCACAGGATCGTTACTGTGATTTGTGTGGTACTTCACTATGATGATCTTATGATGTCTGTCAGTAACTGATGGTGTACATGTCAGTATGAGATGTAACTTCTCACACAACATTTCTGTAAGACAAGCCCTGTTACTGTAGCAACATTCTGCATTTATACCTGCAATATTTACATGACATCCCCTTGCACTGAGAAGTTGTGACTATTGGTGCTGAGGTATGACTCCACTACATGTTATGGACATATGTTACACACACACACACATATATATATATATATATATATATATATATATATATATATATGGATTCACTTCATAATCTCAAAATACTGAAATCTCGAATTTCAGTTTTTCGGGACCATGAGATCGAATCCATACAACACCAAAACACCAAAACTGTGAAAGTCAAAACACCTAAAACACAGCAAACACCAGACCACACATATACCACAACACCCTCATCATAATATAAATAAACAAAACGACACATATCCACAAATGTACAACACAAACAAGCAGGGGGGCAAGCTCCCCTGCACCCCCCAGACCCCCCTATTTATATATATATATATATACTAACTCCAAGATCGCACAAACAGTAAACAAATGCAAACACACAGACACACACACACACACACACACAAACACAGACAGACACAGACAGACACACACAGACAAACACGCACACACACACACACACACACACACACACACACACACACACACACACACACATTATACAGTCCCTCACACATACATCACACATATCAGCACACTCACATACACTCAAACTCCCACCCACAACCCTTTCAAAACACTCATTTACCTGACATAACACATCATCCACATACAATCCCGGACATTACGTAGTGTAAAGCCATAACTGCAAATTTGAAATATTCAAATTTGCGATTGTGCAATTTCGCTATTTTCAAATTTCGACTTTATAGTCTTGAGATACTGAAATTCGACATTTCAGTATTTTGAGATTATAAAGTGTTCCCATATATACACACACACATATATATATATATATATATATATATATATATATATATATATATATAGATATATGTACAAAGGTTCATAGGTTGGTACTAGGCTATCTGCCCAAAGGCATTTATAAGCCTAGCCAGAATGTGTTGGCTTTTTCCGGCCCCTTAGATTAGTTCCCTGTGCCTCTGTCCAGCAGAGCCACTGAAGTGATCCCCGAAGTAAACTTTCTGTTTCCCTTCCACTCATCAAGGTTTCTTTTGGAGAGTGTTACTGAGGAGCTCTTCCTAATGTAGATTGGGATCTTGTTCCAAAGCAATGGAAGTCTCTGGGACAGGAATCTATCCCTCCAGCACGTCCTATTTATTGTTGTGCTGAGGTTTAGATCCCCAGAGCTTGTGGCTCGAGGGGATAAAGTTTTGTTTAGGTGGAGCATGTCCATCTAATCTGGGTTGGACATAGCCTTGTATGTCAGGCAGAGATCACCTCTGAGTAGGTAGCATGCAATCGAGTACAACTGGAGTTTCTTCAGTCGAGCTGCATAGGGCATCTGTTTGAGGCCAGTGATCCTCTTGGTGAGATACTTCTGTGGTCTGTCCAGCTGTTGTAGGTGTCTTATAAGGTACATCCCAAATGGGGCATTGTACTCTATGATGGGTCTGATGAGTGATGAGTAGAGGGGCAGAATGACCTCTTTTGATCTGGATGCAAACCCTTTTGTGATTAGGTGGGCCATGTAGAAGGATTTTCTAACCACTTTGGCAATGTGATTATCAAAGGTGAGATTACTATCTACTTGGGTCCTCAGATCCCTTATTTTGTCTTGCGTATTTAGGGGACTACCACCTATGTGGTAGTTTATGGGTACTTTGTTTTTTTCCAAAAGGGATGACTATGCACTTTTTGGCATTTAGCTTGAGGCCATGATTTTGACACCAGGTATCTGTCTCAGTGAGACCCTTTTGGAGGATGTCTCTGTCAGCTGGAGAGTCAATTATAGCCACTAGTTTTCATTTGTCTGCAAACATGGTCAGCCATAGCCCTCCTGTGCTTGCCTGTACCTCTAAGAAGTATATGCCGAACAGGAGGGGTCCTAGGACTGAGCCCTGAGGAATGCCACTTGTAACTGGTTTAGAGACAAACCTAGCTCCCGCAACTCTCACCATGTGGGTTCTGTCCGTGAGCCAGTTGGCAACCCATCTTGTGACGTTGGGCTTTATGTTCAGGCTGGTGAGCTTCTCTATAATGCCAGAATGGGGAATGTTGTCAAAGGCCTTAGCGAGGTCTAGGTAGGCTGAGTGTACCACCTTTCCCTCGTCTATAGCCTTGGTAACTGTCTCAAACAAGAGGCATGATCTGCCCTTAACAAAGCCAAACTGGGTAGGGTCCAGTGTTTTGAGGTTCCCAGTGTCTCTGTTAATGAGTTCCATGATGGTGCACTCCATAGCCGAGCAGGGTCTGTTGTGGCTCCACCTTTGTGGAGTGGAATGACCGTTACTGTGCACCACTCTATGGGTATGTAGCCTGTGGAGAGGCTGAGTTTGAACAGTGTGTTTAGGTGAGGGATTAGTTCATCTTTGAGCTTGTGTAGGACGCAGCCTGGGACACCGTCTGGTCCCATTGATGCTGTGTTTTTGGCTTTGGAGAGGGCTGATTTAACCTGAGTGTCTGTGATTTCCGGGACTCTACATTCTTCTGGTATGGTTATGGGCCCTTTTGGGGGTGGGGGGGTGAAGTTTGCGCTGAACCTGTCTGCCAGGATGTTGGCGATATTGGTCGGTTCAATGTATTTTGTGCCATTCTGCACTAATTCTGAGCAGATCTGAGCATTGCCACTTAGATTCTTGACATAGCTAAAGAATGCCTTGTGGTTATCTTTGGAGTCCTTGGTAATTTTTTTTTCAAAGCTTCCCTTGGATGATTTTTATGAGGGATCGTAGTTTCTTGCTGATACTGATCAGGAATGTCTTCCCTTCTTGGGATTTTACTCTTTTCTGTACTAGTTTCCTCCTTCTATTGTATAGCTTGTTTATGGTAGGAGTCCACCAGACTGTTTTCCTTTTCTTGGAGGAGTGCGTCTTGGTTTTGCTTCAGATGGCACGATCCATGCATTCTTGTAGATACCCGTAGAATGCATTAGTAAATGAATTTGCAGCTTGGACAGTGTTATCCTTTAGCATGGGGGCTTTGAAACTTTTCACCTCGGTCTTAAGTAACATGAAGTTTGCTTTTGAAATGTTTTTCATGGTGGCTTTCTTGTCCAGGGGTGGGGATGGAATATAGATATCCAAAGTGATTTGTTTATGGTCATAAATAACCAGTGAGGGGTTGACCTCTGGTGTGGAACACTGGTCACCCATGTTGGTGATGACCAGGTCCAATATGTTGTCACCTCTGGTGGGAGTTTTGACCAGTTGAACCAGGGCATTTGAGTTTATAAATTCTAGAAAAAGTTGGGCAAGGGAGTTAGTTAATGTTTGGGTAATTGAAATCACCCAATATTAGGGTATTTGGTAGGACCTTTATGTTTTCCAGTGTTTCCAGAAACCCAGAATGGGAGTCCTGGGACATGGTGGGTGATATGTAGCAAGCTACAATTTGAATTGCAGTTTTGCCCATTGTTAGTTGCACATGGATGATCTCTGAAGCATCGTGCTGTGCTACTAACCTGGAGGTGTGGGTATCCTTGATGAATATGGATACGCCCCCACGATTTGTATTTCGGTTTGGGTTCTGTGGCAGAAATGTATGGTATGAGTTGTAGCCTGGTAGTGCTGGGGTGCTCTCTGGAGTCTTAAACCAGATTTCTGTTACTGCACATATATCAATTTTCTCCATACTGAGGAATGCCTCGAGTGCATGCATTTTGAGGTTTAGACTTCTGGCATTGAGTAGCATTGCCCTCAGTTTTTTTGTTACTTGTGCTATTTACGGCAGTGGGTTTGTCTTTTGAGCCTTGCCTAAAAAAGGCACTATTGGGGTGGCAAGAACCTTGGCCAGTATTCGAAAGCCTAAGGGTGACAGGTGCAAGCCATCTCTAGCAAAGCAGCATGGCATATCGAGCATGTCGGACAGAGACTGGATCCCCTTTGAATAACACTAGAAACTTAGCCAATTGTTGAAATCGAGAATTTTTTCCTTTATACCGTGGTATGATTCTTGGTGTGGGCAGGATGCTACTCAGGGTCAGGGTAATACTGGCCTGGGCTATGTGATCAGAGAGCTCTTCCATGTTTCTCTTCATGTAGTCCAGGGAGGTACGGCTAAGGTCATTCATACCAACATGGACAATGACAGAGTCATATTTGTACTTGTTCTGGAGTGACCTGAATGCTTGTGTTATGTGGCAGATCCTGGCACCCAACAGGCAGCTAACAGTAACCTTCTCCATATTCGGCCTAGTGAGTGGGACGTCAGTGTGCCTTACTATAGAGTCACCTATTACTAGTATGTTGGGTATGTTATTTTGCCTTAAGGGCTGTGATTGCATGGCACACTGGTTTTGTGAAGCATGTGTTCCATGGTTTGTGTTGGGGGGAGTGGAGGTTGCTTGGATGTTTGCTTTGGAGGCCTCTGTTGGCTTTGCAGATTTTTATTTAGAGCCTCCAAGTAAGTTTTCATGTATTTATGTGGGATTTTTGCCAGTGCTGGTTTAATGGGTCTATGTAAGACTGGTGGTGTGATGCAAGTATTTCCTTTCTCCACTTGACTGTCTGATCCAGTCCTGGGTTGAGAGAGCTTAGCCTCTAGTTTGGCTGTATAACTGCATCTCTTGTATGTATTAGTGATTGATGGTAGGGGGAGGGGGTTATCTGTGTACATGAGGCAGTTGTAACATTGCCTCAAAGTGCCTAGATTCACCAGTTGGACTGGAGAGTACACCCAAAACTGCCCTTTGGTCTTGCCTGGATAGGTACAGTGAACTGCTTTACTGGATGGCTGGTAAAGTTGAATAGAGAGCCTTGTCCTTCTGTACAGTACAGGAATGTCTAGTGCTAGGGTTTATAAGTGCTTGCTATAAGTTTTGAGCAAGTGCTAGGCTGAGAAATTAATGGCTTGAGTGCTTAAGTTGAAAGTTTGTCTAGTTGCAAGGGAAAAATTGAAGAGGAAACTTTGTGGAGCCAGGAATAGTTTTACCCTAGCTAACCCACGCTGCCCAGTGCGTAAAACCGGGCAAATATGGTATTTATAGCAGGGAAAAGAAAGAGATAGAAATTAGCCCAAAATGGCCAAAAAACTACTAATTTCTGGTCTGAAACCACTCTTCCAGGGACAGATAGGCTGCTCAAAGCTCCCGTCTCTCACAGGTGAACAGAGAAACTTCCTTCTGTCCAAGTAAGGTATGGGCAAACACAGAGATTTGTAACACAGCCCTGAATTCAGCACTAACCTGAAAACTGGACTATACTAGCTTAGAAAGGTGGGAAGCAAGTATATATATGTTTTTTTTTTGTTTTTTTTTTTTTTTAGAAAATAAAGCAGATACACTCAAAAAAAAAACAGTTTAGAAGCACAGAAAAAGATACTTACTGTTATAAATCGCAGATCAGAGTTGCAGTCAATGCCCCAGTAATAAAGTAGGAAAAAACACAAATACAGTAAAACCAGAAGAATAAAGTGCAATTTATATATATATATATATATATATATATATATATATATATATATATATATATATGTGTATAAAACAATAGAAAACGAACAAACTGACTTACACAAGTTACCCAATTAACCAGAAAAAAGCTCAAAACTGAGCCCTGTTCCAGCAGTCTTCAATCAGACAAGTTCTAACTGCACACCCCTGCTTGCTAGGGTGCAGGGGAACCTTCTCCCAAAAAGATGGCCTGGATCAGTGCTCAAGTTATACAAACAAATCTAAATTCAGCAGGCCTGAATCTGGTCTATGCTACAGCAACAAGGCGCAGCAATTTCAGAAAGAAACAGTTCAAATAAGCAGTCACAATAAGCCTGTGTCCAGAAATTCATAGCTCAGAAGGGCAGAATCCAGCCATTCCTCCCACGAGAGTGCAGACCACAAACCTTAATGTAAAATAACTGGCCTGAAGCCCAAGTGCTTAAGCCAGAACTAATACACTTTTAGAATAGCAGACACTGGGCTTTCAATCAGGAATTCCTAGCTTAGAAGGATGCAAGCTACCTGTCCTGCCACAACAGTGCAGACCACAAACCATCTTAATGTAAAACAGCCTGTATGAAGCCCAAGTGCTTAAACCAAAAGACTTAGAATAGCAGTTACAATTTAATCTGATTACGACCAAGCAGTAATAAATGCAGCCGAATAAATAAAATTGAGTACTTTTAAGAAAATCAAAATAAAGTAGGAGGAAGCACAAATACAGTAAAAGCAAATGAATAAAGTGCAATTTTTTTTTAAGTGCAAGAAGAGAGGAAGGAAGAACCTAAGTGGGCTGGCCTTCTCAAATCTTCTCTATGTATTAAGTAGAGTGAACACTAGACTCAGAATATGATCTAACTGTACTTGGTTAAGTGAGCAAATGAGATGGACCCAGGAGGAGTGTTCTAATACAGACTTATAGGATGGGTGGGCAATTCCAGAGCCACCAACACAGGAACAGGGAGGACACACAGCACACTGTTCTGAAGCACAATTAGGAAACAGAAAAAATTAAAATACGGTACTTTTAAAACTGCAAGTTTGTACTTAACAGAAGACTAAAATTCACTACTGCAAGTTTCACTTAGCTTCAGCTTATAATGCAAATGTTTGTAGCCAAGCAAGTCTCTCAGAAGTTGAGCATAAAATGATTTCTCAAACTTTGTGGCTAGCACTTAAAGTACAGAGGAATCCCTCTAGCCTATTAAATATCAGATAACAAAGAAGTCATAACATCACCTGCTCTTATAGCAAAATAACTGCAGAGAGACACAGCACACTGTTCAGAAACACACATTAAGGAAACAGAAAACATGAAATATATATATTATATGCATAGATATATATATATATATATATATATATATATATATATATATATATATATATACATACACACAGATATATCTATATATGAATATATATATATATAAAACAATATACAGATGTATATAAATACATATCTAAATTTATATATATGTACATGTATACATATATCTACATGTGTATATTTATATCCATATCCTTGTTATGTGTAAACATGAGTGTTGTATATACCTTCCCAGACATATCCCACCATATTTACCTGATATGTGTTTATATAGATATAACAACATACTGATTCAACACTATTTTCACTAACAAGTACTACACAATTGTAGAAGTCAAAGCAGTTGTTCACTACTATTCAGTATGTGTATTGACAGATATATTGGAAAAACAACAACATTTTACAGTTGTGATGGGTTAGTGGTTAACTTCTGTGAGTGTAGTGTACACGGTCCTGGGTTAAACACTTGCAAGGGCTGTTTATATTGTTGCTAGGCAGAACAAGGACTGTTAGATACAGAGTGGTTAAGGCAGTTTTGAGCAGCTTATAGTGGGTTTGTGTGACGGTAAGTACTGTTAACGTACGGTTAAATGAAAAGGCGCTTACACCATGTAAGCTTCGCTTACCACTGTGCAAATCTGCTTAGCATTTACATTTAAGCAATGCTGAAACCTGCTAAGCATGGCTCAGTCCTGGCAACCACTGATCACATTTCAGTCTGATGAAATAGTAGGGTAATGGCATATTTCATAAGTGTATTTAATTCCATGTACATAACATGCTTCTATGTTCTGTCATTACAGTAGCAAGGGGTGTAAGCCTACTGTCTGGGACACCCACCTGAGTATATATGGTCTGTACAACAATCTTTTCCTTTTGAATGTGTTTCATACATGGGTAGTATCCCAGGTTATATGCAGTTACACTGGCATGTAGTGCATCATAACGTTACTACTGTTAACAGTGCTTTCCCAAGTAAGAGTAGATTGCAGATTGTAGTACTGGAACCAAACACCCCTGTATGCAAAGATGGAATCTGAGTATTGACTATCGTGTTCTTGGTGTGTGAGCTGTGCATTATTAAATATTTGCTCCTGGATATTTATCTGATATGTGGATGCTAACTGTAGACTACTATGTGTATAGGACATGTCAATGAGTGCTGCTGTCATGCAGTAATGGAATACCTATCAGTTCCAGACGTCTATCTGTCCAAACATTCATCCTAATGCATAACCTGTTGGCTAGATGATGTCTGTCCTCTGTACAGATTTGCAGATGTGAGGTATCCATCTTGACTGCTTACAGGCGATCTATGCTTGATTGACACTGACATGTCTGCCCAGCTGTGTTATGAATGCCACAGCTAGGAAACCCCCACCCTGTATGTACCACATGCCATGGATACCTCAACTACACTACCACAGTCAACATAACATGCTTGGGTACAGGTCTCCAACACAGACACTGGCCATGTTATGTAATATATGTTGCATACATGTCAATTGTAGCACCTCAATGGCCCTCTGCAAGAGACAACCAAATGATTGGATGTTGCATTTAACTCTCACCCTGAGGATCACTTACATGGCATAAGTTGATAGATGGCCTGCTGACAAACACCAGGTGGCATCATACCACTGAACCCACATCCCCTACTCTTCTCATATCACCACGGACAATATCGTGGTACACACCTAGGAACACCTGCACCTATGGACCCCATTACTGACAAATGTGTCAGTGTGCATTACTGAGAATAACAGTGTTTGTGTGTTTGTAAACTTGTAGTTGATAATGCCGTGAGGGCCTTCTCACCCACTACACCCCCGGTTGCTATACCTAGAAATGGCTGCTGCTGTAATGGACATTAAGTGTACCATGTTACACTCTTCACCCTATATGATACCTGGAGCTTGCAGTACCAACACAACACTGTTGTACAAATGGGTAGATAGGCAAGGGTTACCCTCTGAGTCCAGGCAAGTGTGTGTATGCGTGCAAGTGTGTATATTTGTAGGATACAGCATTTTGAGGCCACATTCTCCAAATACAATACAGCTTGCCATATAGTACAAGGAATAGTGATGTTGCTGACAGTAGGAGAACCATGACAAACCATCACCCTACAATCCCTGTGGCATGTGCAATAAATGCATATCCCTGTAGTATCACTGATGAGATAGACCAGGGGTTGTATTGAAGTCCTGGTCAATGTGTGATTGTAGGTATGTCAGAGTATTATCATGGGTTTCAGTTAGTAAAATATCCAATGAGGGGTGTGGGTGTTGGGTATACTGCCTTTACACCATGGCTCTCCCAGTACATGTCCCAAGGTCCACTGTATGAGGACCACTGTCACCATCAACCATACAGGTAACTGATTACACTTACCAGCCCAATGGTGCATGTGCTGTGTACAGATTATCTGTAACAGAATGGACTTGCTGACAAGGTAGTTAGCACTGATAAACCCAGGTCTCTCAGATGTGTTTATGACTGTTATGTGTTTGACAATGTGTATATGACAGTATGTCACACTATGTATTGTTCATTAACAACCAGTACGTCCCCCATTACCATACTGTACAAGGCCTGGTGATGTTCTTCACTTAACAAGAAACTTGGTACACACCTCATCCTAAAAGCTGTGTGGTGTTTGCAATTAAGGCCAAACACATTAGTAGCAATAAGTACCTAGGTAGGGGTTCTACTCTCAATGTTGCAAAGTAAGTGTGTCTGTATATGAAGGGATCTACTTCAGTTTGCAGAAAATACATGTCCCAGGAGGTCATCTGTCTGAGAACTGACTGACAATTGCTAACATTTCAAAGGTATCATCCAGTGGAAATTCAATGCATCAAAACTAGTAGTAGATGTGTAAATGCCATCTTTGCCACTGTATAGCTGTATAGCGATACTGGAGTTGGCATATATAGTTGGGTGTGAATGTTGTGGACACAGCCACCCTCATTGGGGTTATTGTTGTGTGTCCCCCTGCTTAGTTGGCTGTAATACTGCACAGTTTATGTTAGCAGGTTAAGTAGTGTGTGGTTCTACACCACCCACACCCTCCAAAGTGAAGGGCTGTGCCACCCAAACAACAGCACACCTATGTTTAACAACTCCAGGATTGCACAACATTAGGGGAGTGGACATATACCCTGCCAGTACCATCATCAATGACATTAAACTAGTGACTGATTATTTAGTGATGTGATGTTTTGCCTATATTGTGGAATTACATAGGCTAAAATGGGTTCACTGAAAAAGTAAATACATCCATGTGTACAGTATTCTCTGTGTATTGGTTCAACACCAAAGCCTGTGTGTGTGTGTGTGTGTGTGTGTGTGTGTGTGTGTGTGTGTGTGTGTGTGTGTGTGTGTGTGTGTGTGTGTGTGTGTGTGTGTGTGTATGTGTGTGTGTGTTATATACAAACATGTGGTGTGTGCCACCCAGTACACTTACCATTGTCCACTGTAAAAGGGCAGCTGACATCAGCCACCATGCACTCACCTGTATACACCCCTCAAACCTATCAGTCATGTGGCACATACAGAAACTGTTATACAGACCTGTTACTTGTATTCAGCTGTACCCAGGATATGGCACAGTCAAGGTGTCACCACAGTGCCATTCCCGTTGTAGGAAACAACAGCAGACCAAACATCCTGCTGACACAGACACCTACAACACAAACTTAATACATTATGTAGACCACAATCAGTCATTGTTAATAACAGCTATAATGCATCATGGCTGGACAGCTACACATCCTGACATGTAAGCATTAAACTTTCCTGCTGAAAACATGTTACATAGCTTTACATTGGTGCACCATACAACATTCACCCTGTGGATCAAAACCATATTAGCCTGTCCCTGCATCGATGTTATGGATGACAGGGATGTGGCACACATATCTTCATATGTACAGGGTGTTTTGGGGGTTTGTCAGAGACCTAGGCTGAGCCATTTGATTGACATCATGTGTGTGTGTTAGGGGATTTCATTATTCATTGGGCTGTGCAGATGTGGTGTGTGTAGGTATGGGATTGCCCTAGCTGTGTTGGTGATGCGTGGGTGTTTGCATGCACACAGTTCTGCCATGTGGCTACCCTGTATAGGTTTTTTTTTGGACAGTTGCAGACATTACATGGCAGGGTGTACAGTTCACTGTCTCCAGCCATGGACATGAGAACTCTGCCTGCCAGGGGTTCCATGGGCACTACCAGGTACAAGGCCAGATATTGCACTCTCCCCTGAGGATGACAAATGTCCACTAAAGCCGGGTCCCTGTTGGGACCGACCAGGGCCATGTGCACATGGCCTGCTATGTTGTGGTGTGGACAGCACCCACATGCAGTGCTGGTGCTGGTACTGCCACTACGGGAGCAGCTGCGACTTGTTGCATGTCCATGTAAACCTCCACCTGTTGGTGTTGGTGACCTTTGTCCACGTGGCTGTCGCCCTACTCCCACCATATGCTCGAACATAGACATTGCACAGTCAAGGATTCCCACCATCTTACCCAATCATCTATCCAGGACCTCTGCAAAATAACTGTGGGCACCTGCAAGATCACAGAAGTTGTTGATAGCAGAATGAGTAGCCCTCTGAATCCTGAGACTATGTCTGATGTAACGTTCCATATGTGCCTGTGCTTCCATGATGGCCCAAAACATGCGTCTTTTGACACCTGCTGTGGCAATTCTGCCAGGGGCATGATGGCCAGCAGCCTTCCCATGAGCACCCCTGTACATCTGCCTGTGTGGCCACTGGTGATGAGGTATGTATAGGCAATGTGACTGTGTGTGGGGATGGGGTGGATAACAGTGGGATGTCAACCGATGGCACTTCAGCCCATGACAACCCCGCCTGTGCCTCACCATACCTATCATCATTGTCAGAGTATGTATGGACACTAACATCAGTTTGCCTGTAGGAGGGACCCTGACCCACCTCTCCACCTATGAGTGGAAAACAAAATATGTACTTTAAGACCTGTATGTCATTGCTTACCTCTATACACTCTCTCTCACACACACACAAACACACACACACAGACACACCCACACCCACCCACACACACACACACACACACACACACACACACACACACACACACACACACACACACATGCACACACACACACTTACAGAGGAGGTGGCACAAAGATATTACACAGATCTCTCATTATCCAACTGTCAACATGCATGACATATGGCACTCAACAGCATGCACTGCAACTATATTCAATTCCTGTTACCAACATTATACATCTCTGTGATGCATGAGTTGTGTTAGGAAGTGATGCCCTTTCCCCTGGAACACACTGCACCTATCTACACAACATTGCTGCGCACCTATTCAGCACCCTGGCACATAATGTGCACCATACCTCAGGGGTGTACACGCCATTGCTCAATGTGTATATGTGTGGCAGTTATGTTTGCTCTGTTGCTCACAGCTCCTATGTGTTTGTCTGACACATATCTGGGATGATATGAGAACAGATGTCAATACTGAATGTCTGATGTCTGATTTGCAGATCTCATCATCATCAGTGCATGTATGAGCAATAAAATACAATTATACTGATAACCTTCAAAGCTTACTGTGGCTATGCGAAGTGTACACACCTTTATTGACATGCCACCCTCTTCCCTGATATGCCATGGGCCCACAATACTGACTATGCTAACATTACATGCGCTTGATATGTGACATATGAACTGTGCTATCAAATGCAGTATCAAACAAATGTGTTAGTGGTGCAGATGCTGATTGAGATACATACAATATGTGTGTTGCATAAGTGTGCACACCTTTAATATGATGGTTTGTTGCAGCACCTGTTAAGTGAACTACAGCAGTCACTATTCCTGGAAAGGGTGTACTAGCATGGCCCATCTGCACTTGCCATTATTTGGTCACTCCGCCCTACAAATGTCCACCAACTGTGCCGGATTGCAAGGTCAACTCATGTGCACAGCTCTTGGAGGTCACACAGTGCCTTCACTATTGGTGTGAAGTCAGGGTTATGTCTGGCACAATTCATGACCTTGACTGTGTTCAGATACAGCCATTCTTAGTGAGCTTTGAAATTAGGCTTCAATTCACTGTTGTGTTTCAGGATGACACCCCTCCCCATCCTCAGCCTTTTTGCAGATGTTTGACAATTATATGCCACACATGAGTGTCATTTTGCAATGTCCCAAATTCACAGCACCATATCTACCAGCCTAGTTCCTGCTAATGAACAGCAAACCTAAAGGTGTACACTGGCACCAGCAAGATAAAGATGGGGATGGTTGGCCTGAAGTGGAGTGAGGTGTTACTTGTGAAGCACATGTATCTTTATTAATACTGTCTGTAGGTTTTACCCTTGTTCTTGGTACACCATTACACATTGCAACATATGCCTTTGAGAGACTTTTGATGTTATGCATATGATACCTGTAGAGAGCTCTGGATGATGTTTCCTGTGGAACAACTCTTCCAATTGATAACTATAACCCATAGGCCACACTTATGCAGACTCCATTCAATTGTCGACACAGGTTTTTCATAGGCAGTGCTTGCTAGACATTCCTGCAAGTCCCTCAGTGTTGCAGCATGTTTCTATGCAGCCTCCATGAATAGTTTGCAACATGTGTTGTCATCTGTCTTGGATGGCCATCTGTTTCTTTTCTACATTAATGTTGTCCCATACTTCATCATCACATACATGACTGTCTGCACTGTTTGCCATGGTATATGCAATAGTGAGGTAAGGCTACATATCCCACTCCTCAGTGCTACCTTTTGGATATGGGATCCATTCTATGGTTTGTAAGATGTGTGCAAGCTATGGCTGCCTCTGTTGCAGGTGAGTGGGCAAATGTCATGGACATACTTCTTGGACAGCAAACCATTACTTGTACGACATTGAGGACCTGTATTTGATGGAAGGTGTGTACTCATGAAGAGTGAATGCTGTCAGTACCTCAAAAGCTGCTTCCACAATATGTTATTTGGAGTGTGTGCACACATATGCTTCCAGTGTTTGTTAAGGTATGTATTCCCCATATTTGCTGGCCTAACATAGGATGCTATATTACACATTCATTGCTCATGATAGGATCACATTACAAGTTGTAAAAGTTACTGGATAAAGAACCAAGGAATCCACCACGAAGTATAACAAAACTTTTATTCACAACACAGAATAAAAATGAACGAGCACTTTCACATACATCGAGTATGCTTCATCAGGTTACATTTTCCATATGAAAACCTTCTGCTTATATACTCTACTCAGTCATTTAATTAATTAATCAAGCAATGATCTTAATTGCTTAATAGATAAATGATTAGATAATCAAACGTTGTCTTCCTCATTTAAAGCAATAATCATGAAAATTGCTAAATTTACTTGGTCTGTTTAGCATGGAATAGCGCTGCTGTGATGATGATATCACGGCATAACAAACAAAACATCATTCTATTAAAAAAGTTAAAATAATATATTGCATACTCTAAAAGCTCTTAATATCATATGATGTTATATAATTATATACAAATAACAAAGGTAATAAAAATAATAGAAATAATCATTACTAATTTTTGATCTACTATCTTCAGTTCCTATTTACATTACTTATTAGATAGCTACATTGCATATCAAAAATGTGACACTGATAGAGACTGTCCTGTTGAAAAACATGAGCTAAAAATAAAAATAAATATAGAAATATAGGAATATTAATAAATACATATAAATATATAAAAAAATTTTTAAACTGCAAGACATATCTAGTCTATCTATAAATGAATATATGTCTTGGTTAATTCATTGTTACATATGGAACTTGTGCAAAATATATGCAACAAATCATAATGTCTGATCCCATATGGATATCACTTATCAGAACAAAAACAAATTATACAAAGTCAATACATAGGTTATGTTATCTATGTTCAGCTATATGAGCAAATAAATTACAATTATTATTAATAAACATTTGATTAATCAGTGTCTGCCTCCTTATTGTTCCAGACTCACTATATATGCATATAAATACATAAAGTAATATAAAAATAAAAATGAAATAAAAATAAAAATAAAATATGTCTGATGGTAAAAACTGCAATATATGTTCACCATGAAGTGTAATATTAAATCTATTTTACCAATAAACAAGGAAGTTTGGTTATTATCATATATATTATGGGTCTATATGGATGTAAACAAGTAAATCCACAAATATATAATATATGATCTAACCTTACAATATGTACTAGCTATCTCCGTGCCTCTAATACTGGTTTTATACTGATGTTGGTGTTTAGTCCAGGTTCTATGTGTGCCCGTAGTTTAAATATCCAATCTAGCTCTATTTTAGCTAGTATATTCATTCTATCTCCACCTTTGGCTGAGAATTCAACCACTTGAAGCACTCTAAATTTAAAGTGATGATCTTGATTGGTGCTAATATGTTTAGCTAGAGCGTTTGTTGGATTCATCTTTCTGATGTCATATGTGTGGTTATAGATGCGGTCTCTAAGCCTTCTAGAAGTGAGACCCACATAAAATGCTTGGCATTTCTCACAGTTAGCTAGATAGATTAAATTAGTGGTATTACACGTTGCACTTATCAGAAACCTGTGTGTATAGTTCAAAAATGGTGATGTAAATTCATTACTTATATTAATATATTTGCACATATTGCACCTCCCACATGGCCAAGTGCCCTTCTTTGAATCAACATTCCGAATTTTCCCAATTACATTAGATTTCGTGATCATTTTGTCTTTACACAGCCACCTCTTCAAATTTCTTGCGTTCTTATATTTGAAGTGAGGAACAGATCCTACCAAATCTTTAATACTGTTTTCCATTATGAGAATATCCCAGTTCTCTTGTATAATCTTAATGATACTGTGGATATCATTAGAATAGCTCAAAGTAAAGGCTAGCGTGGCTTCATTAGAATGTTGCCTAGGAGTATATTGTATACCTCTATAGGGTTGTTGTTTGTTCCTTACTTTCCCATCCATTTCATTGCTAAATCTATTTAAGAGGCTATTGGGATATCCCCTATCTGTTAATAACTTATCCAGTAATGTAAGTTGTTCATTTCTCTCATGCTCATCAATGCATAGCCTAGTGATCCTAGCTCTCTGATTCTGTACTATATTAGAGAATATAAAACGAGGATGCATGCTACTATGATTCAGGATTGCATTCTTCCAACAAGGTTTCCTGTATAGTTGCGTAATGAGTGCTCTGTTATCAACTTTCAATATGGTTATGTCCAAAAAATCAATCTTGTCATATGAGAACTCTATGGTGAACCTCAGGAAGTCAGTCGTCGATTCTAGATATTTAACTAATTCATTTAATATTGATTGTTCACCCTTCCAAAATATTAGAATATCATCTACGAACCGTCTATATAAGACTATGTTCTCCATATAGTGGCTATTAAACAGATGCTTAGATTCCCAATAATGCATGACAATGTTGGCATAAGAGTTCACACATGGGGTGCCCATTGCAACACCCCATGTCTGTATGTATAAGTTATCTTTATTTTTAAACATAAATGCATTGTTCTCTAAAACTAGAGTCAGAAATGTACATACCAAATATTGCATGTCATTATTCAGGGATTTCTCTTCTAATAAAACATCTCTGACTGCCTCAACACCATAATTATTAGGTATCACTGTGAAAAGATTTTTAACATCTAATGATACCAAGGTTAAATTCGAGATGTCATCTAGCTGAATTGCTATTTGTTGTATATCATCTAACAATGAATAAGTATTATTTAAAATGGTGGGTATTCTCCTGGCAACAGGACCTAGTTTAGATTCTACAAACTTGGATATATATTCTGTTACCCATTTCTCCCCCGCTACAATCGGTCGCATGGGTGGGGGGTTCTCCTTTTTGTGTATTTTAGGGAGACCTTTTATGTTAGAAACATTGGGTGCATCAATTAGAAAATAATCATATAATTGTTTAGAAATCAATCTACACATAAGTAAATCATATAGAATATCATGTACAGTGTTAATGATCTTGGTTAATCTATTTATATCGCTCTCACAATATTTATCAGTGTCACTTAACATACTGAACATCAATTCATCATAGAACAAGGTATCTAGAACTACAATGCCTCCGCCTTTATCAGCTGGTCTTATAGTTAACAGCTCATTCCTGGACAAATTCTGTAAAGCTTGAAATTCTTCAGAATTAAGATTATAAAAAACTTTTTCATGCCTTTTCCCTTTACTCATATCTGAGAAATATTTATAAAAATCATTCTCACATTTCCTTATAAAACATTGTACATTGGGAAGAACTTCAGGAATAAATACACTCTTTTTCTTAAAGTAAATATCAGTATCCAAGTTGTTGTCTGTTCCTATATCTTTATAAAGCAGTTTCAATGACAAAGTTCGCGTAAACATATGTAAATCTATTAAAAGTTCTGTTAACTTACTGCTTTGCGATGGTATAAAAGAAAGTCCTTTATTTAACACACTGTATTCACTGGTCATGAGGCATTGACTAGATAAATTAAACACTAGTTCATTTATCAACGCTGTCTCCTCCATTCCTCCGTGGCTTCTCCCGAAAATTTTCTTTTCCTTCTGCCCCTGCTGTTTGACCTCATTCTGTTTTCCTGCCGGTAGCGTACTGGTAGAGGTAAAAAACCCTGTGCTGTCATTGCCGTAGATAGCTTCGGTCTCGCTCCATTAGACGTGGAAATTAGTAGAGCCTCCTGATTCGGAGGCGGAGTATTGCAGGCGTCTATTCCTATTGGTTGCGTGTTCTGCTCGTTACTGAGCCTGTGACTCTGAGGAACGCTCCCCAAGAGTGGTGCTGTTGCAATTAAAGTGGAAATGTCTGGAGTAGCAATGTCAACGTTGTTATTAGATGCAGGCATACGTTTGGTCTTCTCTGCATAGGAATCAGATTGATGGATATTGTTCACCTTCGGCCAGACAAAAATCTGGCCGGACACAAAATCATGATAGTCTCTCAAGAGTTTCTTGTGTTTCAATTGCTGCAGTCTCTCGCTAAAAGCTAACACTTGTAGAAACATGCTCTCTAATTTTTTAAGATGTATGTCCCCTTTAAAACGTTTCAGCAAATCTGTGTGTATCTCATCAGCTTTTTCAGTGAGCTCTTTCTCAATAGGGGAAAAATATTCAATAAGTAAATGGATGTATTGTTTACTGAAGCTGATATTTAATTCTTGCCACTTTTTCAACAACATCGGGTGTGTTTCACCATAAGTAGGCATGCATAGGATACGCATGCCTCTAGGGATGACATTAAAGTGTAGGCATGCTTCGAGATGCCGTCTCTGCCAAGTAAGTCTATTGAGTTTATACAGTATATTTTCCAATTCCCTTAAGCTCTCATAGAATTCTTTATGTAACGGTACAGTACCTGTTTCATTAGTAGTAGGAAGATGTAGTTCTAATCCCAGTAGTGGATTAGTTTGTTGCGAAATGACATCCTTCCATTTGGTGGTATGTTCCACTGAAATTGGATTACAGTTAAGTTCGACCGGTATATTCTCCATCGTGTGAAGGTAACAGCAACCCAAAACGATCAATAGTAGAAGTAAGCACAGGCTAGTTACCATCCAAAGTTGTAAAAGTTGTAGAATGTGGTATTGTGATATGCAGTTGTGTAGATCTGTAATGGTTGCCATTGTTATAGTGGTATATACAGTGTTGTAGCAACTGTATAAGGGTAATGTTTCAGACATGTCCCTATTGTAGGCCATTTGTCTCACCATTATGTTCATCTCTGTCCACACATCTTGCACTGGCAGGTTGTTAGTTATACTGCAGTACTCTTACTGACCCTTCAGATATGCAGTTAACAGCAACAATAAGTGAACATGTACTTCATGCATTATGGGTAGGTGTATTAAATGTGTGCATGGCAAATACCATGGCCAAACCATGGCCGGTATATTGGCAAACCTGGTCAAAATAAAACCATACTCACCAGCTACAGCCTGCTGCCCCAGAGGTAGAGGGACCTACATAGTTGTCTAAGAGCTGTGATGTCCGTAGCCACACCTGTGGCACTGGTACAGGGTGGGAGCAGTATTTCAGTACAGCAACAGTACAAACCCACAATACTAGAGATTATGCACATCTGTTCATTACTACACTGCAGCAACAGACTATGCTATCTGATATATGCATGAAGATACTTTACAGATAAAAATGGAGAAGCAACATTGGTGTACTACTGTGCCCTGGGGCCTTACCTGCATGTTCCTTGTCCACTGTGTGGGAAGCACCTACCTCCACTATGCTATCAGTAGGTTCTTGGCTTGCCTGGTGGGTGGGTGCCTCAAGGCTGGCGACGAGCTCCTCAGCATGTGTCAGTGGGGAGTGGAACGCATGACCCCCACCTGTGAATAGCTGGTCCCTCTGAACTGCAGCAGCACACTGAGGCCCTCGTGACACAATTAGAGGGTCAGAGTGCTCCTCCTGGTCAGTCCGCAGCACAGCCACCTTCAGGGCCGTGAAGGTGCAGTGGTGACTGCCCATGGGTGGAGACCTCAGTCCCACTTTTTTTTTTATTTGTAGGTTCATGGGCTTCCAATTTCCATACACCCCTCCCAGTCCAAGGTGTTTACCCACCACATGTGTCATATTCTGCCCATGCATGTTGTCTTGTCTGTCTTGTCTGGCTTCCAACCCAACCTACCTCACCAAATATATCTGCTATCTTTCCCCAACATTCCACTGTCACCTTAACAAACAAAGGGCAATGTGTTCTCAACATACATTTCACACCAGACATAACTGTCCACTTCACACCTGCTTACAACTGCTTAGAGGTGCCTTAAACACTCTGTATCCAACAGCCCTTGTTCTGGCCAGCAGATAAATTATCAGCCATTGCAAGTGTGTGACCCACGACTCTGCACACCATAGCCACATCAATGTACCAGTAAGCCATCTGAACTGCAGATATGTATGATGTTTTCTCAAACATATCATGCAGCACAGTCAATCAACAGTAGGGAAAATGTGTATATATATATATATATATATATATATATATATATATATATATATAGACATATGGTTGCATAATACATTATCGAAGTTTCAGTACTTCGAATAACATATGCTCGACACCATATGATCAAAATACTAAAACTTCAAAAATGTAATAGAAAAAAAAACAAAAGAAACAAAAGTAACTGCTGTGAGCAGGGGGGGAGGGGCAAGCCTCCCTGCACCCCCAAACCCCCTACTTAAATATACCAACTCCGAGATTGCACTTTAACGAAGTTAAGCACAGGAAAGGGAAGGTTTCCCTTTCCTATGCTGTAGAGCAATCTTGAAGTTGGCATATTTAAGTAATGGGGGTGTGGGGGGTGCCTACACCCTTTACTTTACTTTACTTTTTTTTTAATACATTTTTCAGAGCATTGTAATTGTTCGATCATTAAAGGTCGACCTTTATTGATTTGAACAATTGCATTTTCGATATTCCAATAGGAACCATATATATATATATATATATATATATATATATATATATATATATATATATATATGTGTGTGTGTGTGTGTGTGTGTGTGTGTGTGTGTGTGTGTTTGTGTTTGCATATATGTAGACATACACATCTCTCTCTCTCTCTCTCTCTATATATATATATATATATATATATATATATATGGCTTACATCTTATCAATCTGTGCAGATATGCACAGCTGACAAGTATGGCCCAATGCCCACAGGACCAGATGCTATGCTCATAGCAGTTACACAGCAGGACATGGACATTATTACAGCAAAAAGTCTTGATGGCACATATAAATCTTTAATCATCTATCCCATTATTACAGACCAAGTACTACATTCAATTACATGCATAGATGTTTTACATACCTGTTTTAATATTGTGCACTCTTCTGTGTTCACTTGGATATGTTCCTTGTTTGATTTTTTTTTTGTTTTGGTTTGTAGTAGTTTTTTTTTTACTGTTATTTTTGTTATATTTTCTCTCTCTGTCTCTCTCCACTACAGGGATTGAGCTGGTTTGAATAGGTTGCAGCATGGATTTTGTAGGTGATGTTCATGATCAGGTAATGGTCTCTGCACCAGTTGGTGTTCCCCACTTGCTAACTGCATGCATCCAGCTGTGTAGTACTTCCAATTACCAATGTCATAGCAACCTACTACTATAAATGACTACATCATGTGGGTGTTGTCCCATTACCTTTCTTGTATGGAAGACATCCTTCCTCTGTGTGGGCAGCAGTGTTCCAGACAGCAGGTTGCAATACCTCTTACAACAGGACTTGCGGACACAGGCCAACTACATGTCTGTATAAAGTTCCAGACATACAGACTGTGTGAGTATTGCTGTTATATGCACTGTATACTGCTAGTTTTACAGGGTTTGTGTGTACATGCTAGTTTTACATGGAGTCTGTCTTCATAGCTCTCAACTATGGGCCTATTCACATGATGGCCAGAGGATTGCCTGTTTTGTTTTATCTGCTCACCACACAGGTCTTGACTCTGACATAGTGGTATTCCCTCCGTTGAGTGCTATCAGTACATGACAACATCCATTTGTGTTTCTGACTTTATATTCCTGAGTAAGGGTATTTTGCAAGCAATCCTGTAACACCAGCAACTTTCACAGTGTATAACAGCAATATTGCAAATATGGCCCTGTGTTCCAGCCTCTGTCCTCCACCTATATACCAGGCTTTGTCCAGATATCATGCAGTAAGAGGTTGGTAAGTAATGGCCTATCATTATTTAGTGCTGGCATTCCTGCTATCATTCCAGTGATGTTGTGTGCTCCCATACAAATTGTGGGGTAGGGTCCATATATATGAAGGCTACAGCTGGACAAAACATGTGTGACCTTGTACAGTCCAGAGATCAGTGTATGTAAAACACTGTTATATGCCCTTGTAAGACATTTTATGAGGGAGGGCTATGAAATGTTTTGAACCTAGACTGTTACAACATGTGAGGGATATCAGTAGTAGGAAGCATTATGGTATATGGCTGTACATTTTCATACATTTCACCATGGGAACAGTGGTTAGCTAGAGCTTACTGTCTTACAGACAGTTCTTTTTGTCAGTGTAATAGTAACATTTTAAGTTAAGCATTATGTAACAGATACATTTTCATTGTGACAACTAATTATTTTCCCCCAAGGGGTTGAGTACAGAGTGTAATTGGAGACTGCTGAACTATATGTTTAATTAATAAGTGTTGATTGGTTCGTATCTTCAAGTCAACTGTTTTTTTACTGTTGTACTACTTGAAGGCCTCAACCTGGACAGCAACATATGTTATGTTTTTTCAGATTACTGTATCAAATCTTTTGTTTGAGAGTTGCATTACTCAGTTATTATGTATTTCAAACACCTAACTGCTATATGAAATGGCATAAACAACTGAAATAGTACACAAATAAACATTTCTATATCTAAAGCAAAAATGGTTTCCTGCTGAGTAAAGCACTTCTGGTAAAAGTCCAAAATAACCAGTAAGTGCACCAACGGCTGTAAAATAAACATCCACCAGAGTTTAAAAAAGTCAAAGGTTTAATACGAACACATAAATGAACAGATCCTAGGTAGTAAGCGCTTTCACGTTATTACAACTCTTCATCAGACTTCAAAGACACAGCGTGGTATCTCCCTTTTATACATCATCATTCATCACAGCTACTGTCAATTAGGTAATCATCTAAGCACTTAATTATTTAAATCAATGTAATGTGTAGTATCACCATTGTTAAAAACAAAAACATGCATAAAATTTAATGTATCACACATAGAAGTAAAAAATATATGTATATATATATATATATATATATATATATATAAAAAATACTGTATATATGTGAGAATAAAATATAAAAACCTTTGGCAACAACACATTTATAAAATTAATGTTTCAACGGTCTCCCTACGAAAAATGGTTTCAGAGTTATTTTTTCATTGAGACCATATTTATGGGCTTGCAATTTTAATATCCATTTGTTCTCCTCTTCTTCAGTATAATTTTTAATGTCGCCCAATCTATTGGTCATAGTTATGACCTCCATAACTCTGAAAATAAAGGAATGTGTAGAATCATGTTCTAGCACATGTCGTGCCAGAGCATTAGTTACATGACCTTTCTCTATCGCATATATATGTTCCCTGATGCGTTCACGCAAAGATCTGTTGGTTTTGCCTACATAAAACTGTTGGCAAAATGAACATTGAGCTATATAAATAATGTGTGTCATCCTACAATCAGCATATCCTTTGAAAATATATGTACGTCCCGTATGTGGATGTATAACTGTATTGTTACCTGCTATATATTTACATTGTTTGCACGTGCGGCAAGCATAAGTTCCCATCCTCTGTGACGATAGCCGGTCCCTATGTGTGCTATCATAACACAGCATCCTGTTCAAGGACTTCCTATTTCTATAGGCTATATGAGGTTTGTCATCCACTAATGTTTTTATTGTATCATCCACCAACAACAATTTCCAGTTGTTGTTTATCACCTGTTTAACATAGTTATTTCTATTTGTAAACGGTATAATTAATCTGTTGACATTGGGAACATAGAACAGAGGAAAACATGCAGTTCAATAAAGACACAAATGTTCCTAATGTCAACAGATTAATTATACCGTTTACAAATAGAAATAATGTGATGGGTACATGTCTCTGGGTGAAATGCAGAGCTATGTGTGGGATGTGATTTCTTTTGGGACAGATGCCCTTTTTTTAGGGTGAGAGTGGGATTTTAAGAAAGGAGTATAGGTAAGTGTGGTGAGTGATATTTGGTTGGATAGGTTGCATTTGCAAACAGATGAGACAGACAAGACAGCAGACAGGACCGGTGTATGATACATGGCAGGTAAACACCTTGATGGGGAGGGTGGTTGGGAATTGGGTGCTCATGTGCCCTCCAGATGGTAGTAGTGGCACTGATGTCCCCACCCAAAGGCAGTCACCACTACTCCTTCACAGCCCCAAAAGTAGCTGTGCTGGGGGCTGGACTGGAGGGACCACCTGCCCCTCTAGCTGCACCAGCCTGCCCTCCAACATTTGCAGGTGGTCATCCAGCTCCATCTGGAGGACACTGCACACCATGCCACAAACCTCGTCCCGGTGACAACATCCTTACCGTGCCCACTTGCAGGGGGTGAGCCCCATCCCCTGAACCAGTTCCACTTGAGGGTAGTGCAGGACCAGCAGATGAGGGAGGTCTGGGTTGCTTGGACCCAGTGCCTTGGCCAGGTGGGGTGGGAGATGCAGATCCGCTGGGATCTGCCTTTCCATACGTGCCATGGTGTGGAAATTAACAATGAATATCGGTTAGTCATGAACAACACATTACAACATTAGTCAAAATAGCATGCATGGATATTCCCATTTACCCAAAACAGTGCAATTATAACAGTGTCAAAGCAAACAGAACCCATGCATATATGGAATGGCATTCAGAGTTGCAACCGCATGCCAGTTAGAGGTATGTCAGTCAGGCAATAACAATGATTATTCAACAGGGAATATTCGTATGCACACAGTTTAAACAAATGATTAATCAAATGGAACAATAGTCCCAACAGTAGAGGTTTATTTAGGAACATACCCATGTTGGTTTCAGTGTGATGATTGGATCAGTTGAGTGGTGGGGGAAGGGAACAGATTCAATTGACAACTGCTGTCAAGTATATTTGTCTGTACACTGCTATTCACTACTCTACATTCCAACCCCACTTACACTCTACCTGAGCCATGGACCTGCTACAGCACACCAACAACAGATCAGTCGTATCCTTATTTTAGTTATACACATCATACCTGTTTTTATACAGATTTCTTTACCTGTGGGCCCTGTGAAGATGACCTGTGTAGACATTACATTGCTGTTTCTACACATACTTCAGATTCACATACTGGTTGCAGGCTCTGGAGGGTGTGTTGTGCTTTTAAAATACATCTACTGTGACATTCTCTGTGTACGGGTTTCTTGGCAGCTGGGGAAACTATCCATGACTATCCATAACTATCCATTACCAGAAAGGCTCATCCAGACTCTGCTACACTTTGCTGTGAAGGAAAGGTTAGTTTGCTGTTATTTTTTGTATTTCTGTATTGCCTTTCTATATTTTGAATACTGTAGTTTGTTTTCTTTATCTTGTGTTTTGCTTGCATTCTGTTCTAACAGCATATTAAAACTTCAAAAGAGACCACAGCTCTCTCTGTTCTGAGTCAGGCAGAATTTTTCCCTCCCTCCCACGCATTTAAGTTGTCTTGTTAAATACCACTGTCTTTCTAGTTGCCCGCCTCTTATGTTAATCTGACCATATATCTCATTTCTCTCTACTTTCACTGGCTTATGTGAGTAATCACAAAACCATCACTTTTGAAATCCCACCCCTTCAATTATTTAAATTTATTGGCCATCCTACAGTATTTCATAGCACCAAAATACAAAAGTAACCACCCCTTTCAGTCCATCTTACTGTTTTAAAAATAGCAACTCTCCACTAAACCTTAACTTTTTAAACAGGTAAAACTCAAGTTACCTACTTTCATATCTAACTTCTCTAGTGCACACTGCAGAGTGCATTCTTTTCAATCTTACCTTTAAGCATCCCTGTTACTAGCACTTTCTCTAATATCTAAAAAGATCATCTCTACTTGACTCCAAGTAGACTTTTCTCTATCTGTTAAACCTAGCACTTGCTCCTACAGTACTTATTACCTTGATACGGCACTCTTATAGATAGCACCCCAAAAAGGCAAACCCCCATTTCTCGGTCACCCACGTCCCCGGAATCTCTTTTAAAGTTTTTTTGTCTAGTCCTTCTAGCATGTCGAGGGATCAGTTGCTAGTGTCCTCTTCTGCTCAGCTGGTGAACCTGGGAATATTGAGGCAATGTTACAATTGCCTCATGTACACAGACAACCCTCTCCTCCTCCCACAAAACACAAATACATGCGAGAGATGCAACTATACGGCCAAACTGGAGGCTGAGCTCTCTCAACATAGGACTGGCAAGACCAGTCAGGAGGAGAAGGTTACCACACACACTATAGACCCAGTCTCACATAGTACCATCACAACCTCAAATCATACACATAAACACACAAAGACATACTCGGCGGCTCTGATCAAAAATCTACCAAAACAGCAGAGGCCACCAAAGCAGACACCCAAACAACCACCACCTCAGAACACAACACCTGCAACACATAGACCTCACAGTCAGAGTGTCAAACAGTCACAGCCCTTAAGGCCAAACACAATGCCAGACACACTAGTCATTGGTGACTCCATAGTCAGACACACTGACGTCCCTCTCACCAGACTGAGTAAGGAGAAGGTCACAGTAAGCTGCCTGTCGGGCGCTAGAATCCGCCACATAACGCAAGCACTCAGGTCTCTCAACAGCAGGTACAAATACGACTCAGTCATTGTCCACGCTGGTGTAAACGACCTGAGACGTACCTCCTTGGACTACATGAAAAGAGACATTGAGGAGCTCTCTGATTATGTAGCCCAGGCAGGTATGACCCTGACCTTGAGCAGTATCCTACCTTCACCAAGAATGATGCCACAATACAGAGATAAGATGATCAGCTTTAACAATTGGCTTAAACTCTGGTGTCATTCAAAGGGGATCCAATGTCTCTCTGCCTGGGATGACATGCTGGACAAGCCACGCTGCTTCGCAAGGGACGGCTTGCACCTGTCACCCTGGGATTCGGATATTGGCAAAGGCTCTTGCCACCCCATAGTGCCTTTTTAGGCAAGGCTCAAATTCTAAACCTACCACCCTAGAACACAAAAAGGAAAAAAACTAAGGGTAATGCTGCTCAATGCCAGAAGTCTAAATCTCAAAATGCACGCACTCGAGGCCCTTCTCAGTATGGAGAACATCGATGTCTGTGCAGTGACAGAAACCTGGTTCAAGGCTCCTGAGAGCACCCCAGCACTATCAGGTTTTACCTCTTATCATGCGTTCCGGCCCCAAAATCCGGACAATACCAAGAAAGGAGGTGGGGTATCCATATTCATCAAAGACACCCACACCTCAAGACTGGTGGCAACGCACGATGCATCGGAGACCATCCAGGTGCAATTAGCCATAGGCAAGACTGCTCTACAAATTGTAGCATGTTACAGGCCACCCTCACAAACTCAGGAACCTCACATGGCCTTCCTGAAAACACTAGAGGGGATAAATGTATCACCAAACACCATCATACTAGGTGACTTCAATTACCCTAATATAGACTGGGAACACTACTCAAGCCCAAACACCCTAGCCCAAAAGTTCCTGGAGTTCATAAACTCAAATGCCATGGAACAACTAGTCACCATCCCCACAAGAGGAGAAAACATACTTGATCTCATCATCACGAACATGGGAGCACAATGTTCAACACCGAAGTATACCCCTCACTGGTGAGATCAGATCACAAACTAATCTCGCTGGAGGTCCTCATCCCACCCCCACCTGAAATAAAAAAGACCACAGTAAAGAACTTCTCGAAAGCCAACTTCACACTTCTAAAGACTAGTGTGGTCTCCTTTAAGGCCCCCGAGCCGGCAGAAAACAGTACTCAAGCCGCTGAATCACTTACAAATGCCTTCTACCAGCACCTGCAGGACTGCATGGATAAGGCAATCCCAAGCAAAACAAAGACTCTTTGTACCAAAGGCAAGCGTCCAGTCTGGTGGACCCCAGCCATAAACAAACTCTACAACAAAAGGAGGAAGCTACTACAAGATAGAGCAAAATCCTTAAAAGGTAAGACACCCTTGATCACTATAAGTAAAAAACTAAGAGCTCTCATAAAATCATCCAAAGCAAATTTTGAGAGAAAATAGCTAAAGACTCAAAAGACAATCATAAGGCTTTCTTTAGCTATGTTAGAAACCTGGGAGGAAACTCCCAGATATGCTCAGAACTAGTTCAAAATGATGTGAAGATTACTGATCCTACAGACATTGCCAACATACTGGCTGACAGGCTCAGTGCAAACTTCTCCCCCCCAAAAGGAGAGATATCTATACCAAGCGATTGCAGCCCCCCAAACATCTCCAACGCCCAAGTGAGAACTGCTCTCTCCAAAGCAAAAAACACAGCATCCATGGGACCTGATGGTGTCCCCGGCTGTGTGCTCCACGAACTCAATGAGGAATTAAACCCACAGCTAGGACAGCTGTTTAATCATAGTCTTACCTCTGGATACGTACCCAGGGAGTGGCACACTGCAACTGTGGTCCCACTTCACAAAGGCGGTGCCTCCACCGACCCTGGAAATTACCAGCCCATTAGCTTGACAAGCCTTATCTGCAAAGCCATGGAGAGGATCATAATGGTCCTCATAAATAAAGACACAGGGAATTTGCAGACTTTGGATCCATCCCAGTTTGGCTTTGTCAAAGGCAGATCATGCCTTCTAAACTTGGTTGACTTTTTCGAAACAGTCACCAAAGCCATTGATGAGGGAAAGGCAGTCCATACAGCCTACCTCGATCTGGCGAAGGCCTTCGATACAATACCCCACTCGGGTATCATTGAAAAACTCATCAGCTTAAATGTTAACCCATACATCACAAGATGGGTTGCAAACTGGCTGAGTGACAGAACCCACAGGGTCAGAGTTGCTGGCGCCATATCAGACTCAAAGCCTGTCACAAGTGGTGTACCACAGGGCTCAGTCCTGGGCCCACTCTTGTTTGGCATCTACTTTTCTGAAGTACAAGCAAACACAGGAGGGTTATGGCTGACAAAGTTTGCAGATGACTGCAAACTGGGCCATAGTAGAAAACACATCTGACACAGATATCCTTCAGAAGGGTCTCACAGAAATGGATAACTGGTGCCAGAGCCATGGCCTAAAGTTAAATGCCAAAAAATGCATAGTCATACCCTTCGGAAAAAACAAGGTTACCCCTAGCTACCAAATAGGTGGCAATCCACTGAGCACAGAAGAAGTTATCAGGGACCTGGGGACCCAGGTTGATAGTAGTCTGTCATTCGACACCCATGTAGCTAAAGTAGTTAGGAAGACCTTCTACATTGCCCACCTTATCATGAAGGGATTCTCATCTAGATCAAGGGAGGTCATAGTCTCCCTATACTCATCACTCATCAGACCAATGATTGAGTACAATGCCCCATTTGGAATGTATCTGACCCGGCACTTGCAGCAGCTGGAGAGGCCACAAAAGTTCCTCACCAAAAGGATAAAGGGTCTCAAACATCTGTCCTATGCTGCCCGACTGAAAGAACTCCAGCTCTATTCAGTCACTTACCGCTTGCTCAGAGGTGACCTTTGCCTAACATACAAGGCCATGTCAAACCCAGATTTGATGAATATGCTTCACCTCAAAAAATCTAGATCCGTCAGAGTCACAAGGGCGGGAGACTTAAACCTCGACACGGCTATTAATAGGACGTGCTGGAGGGATAGATTCATCACCCAAAGACTCCCTATGCTGTGGAATAAAATCCCGGTATATGTGAGGCAGAGCACCTCGCTGGCCTTGTTCAAGAGAAATCTTGACCAATGGATGGGAGATCGCAGATATACCCCAGGGATTACCTCAGTGTCACTGCTCAACAGAGGCACAGCAAAATAATGGGTATAGTTCCCCATACTAAAGGGGTGGCGTAAGCCACAAAACTATGGGCTAGGCTTGTAAATGCCCTCGGGCAGATAGCCTAGTATGAACCTATGAACCTATGAACCTATGACAGTGTGACACATGAAGGGCTTGTCTAGGCCAGACTGCAGAGTCTGGATGACTAGCTTGCATCTATTTGTAGGACTGGGGCTGATCAACACAGCAATTGTACACCTTTCATAGTTATACACATCATGCTAGTATTTCTATTCAGATTTCTTTACCTGTGAACCCTGTGTGGAAAATATATGTGTTGCAGTTTCAACTGTAGAACCAGACTGACATGTTAGTGGCAGTCCCTGGATTTGAACTGTGGTGTGTGTGCAAAACTGAACAACAGACCTAGTCCTTATCAGACTGAGCTACTTGCGAAGGGCTGTGTGCTCCTTCTGACATTTCTATCTAGTACATATCTTTGTGCACAGTACGTCTCTTATTAAATGTTGCATTATTTGTTTCTCATTTTCAGTACAAATTATGCATACACAACAGACATTGGTGTCAGTGTTTGAGAAACATGTGCACATTAGCTGGATTGAATAGTTGACTGTTTTACAACTACATACTACAATTTAGATTCCTGAGTACACAGTGTAGGTTTTACATCTGCACCTCTTAACTTTATACATTTTCAGTACATTCACAGCTACATACAGCTGAAATTGAAAGGTTAGCACAAGACAATCCTGGCAGACACACAAGTACAACACATTCTGATGGAAATATGTACTGTTGCTTTTTTCAGTTATTTGACATGCCCATTCTAAAGTATGCAGACAAGCAGTGCTAAATCAGTTCGCCTTAGTTAATGCATTTTGCAGGACATACACATTTCTATTTTTCAGGTACAAGTGAGATGACACACACCATTGTTTGGAATCACCTTTATTAGTTTTGACATACACATCTGTGTACAATTTAGACATCCACAATTACTATTCCTGCATGATCTGCACAGAGGAATGGTTTTAATTTCTAATTGTTACAGTAGCCCTGACATGGCACTTTCTTGGCAGGTTCACTCAGACACACTCATACACATTCTACTTTTCCTCTTCTGCATATTGTACCTTGTTTGCTACTGACATCTGTATTACACAGCAGCTGGAAATACTCCATTGTAACACTGGTAGCTTGACACAGGCATTTATTCCTGACTTTTACAGCACAATTATATATACAGACAGTATTACCATTACAATATTTTGATTTATTCCTGCTAATATTAGGAGGTATTCTGTTCTCACCATAATGCTGATGCAGCTGGGCCAGTCGCTGGGCATGAGCCTTGACATTCCGGGACCTCTCCATAGCAGCTGTATGGGGAGATATGACACATTACTCACACCTGCACAGTCTGAAGTTTAAGTTTTTCCATACTTAGAGGTACATAAGACTGCATACTTACAGACACATGGGACATCCTGCACTTGGGCTTCTTGGATCCACTGGTCCAAGACTGCACCCCTCCTCCGCCTCCAGTCATTGTGGTGGTGATGTACCTGCTCACCAGTCTGGAGTATGCCAGTGGCACTGGTGAGATTGCATGCAAGCTGGTCCCAGGCCTGTGCTTTGTACTGGGAGCCCTGGTACTGACCCTGCAGCAGCCTGGCATCATGTTTTTTTACTAGAAGCCCAACCATGACCCTGGATGCCTGGATGCCCCAATGTTGTGCTCGGAAGCGAACACCTACACCCACACCTGACATTTTGGTCCTGCTGTGAGCAATGCCAAATGGTTATGGCTGTATTCCCACCTGTGCAGTTTAAATAGGGCAGCTTTCCTGCACTTTTTCTTGATTGGCCAGTTTTAATATGCTGAGCTATGCTTAGCTCCTTGCACATCCACATAGCAATGCTTACACCAGATAAGCACAGCTGAAAGCAGGTAAACAATACTTACACTAGCAAAGCATTGCTTAAATCTATTTTTTTCAGTAAATTTATAAATTTTTTTTACATTTTACATATTCCCACTCCTTCTGTGTTATAAGTGACCCATATGATTGACATCTATCATTCAAATTCCTTACAAGTTTATTATATAAATTGCCAGAGGGGGATTTGAAACAGAGCATGTTCTACATGCTAAACCATGGCAATACCACTACACTACAGCAGTTGATGACAATTTCTATCACAGTAGCACTTGTCTATCATTTTCAGGATTTCAGCCAGACTAAGCATAGCAGTGCGCTGCGCAAACAAGCTGTACACTGCTTAAATTTTGGTTGTATTTAATGAAAAAAAAAATACATTTTTTGTATTTTTATTACTTTCCTCTTGCCCTACTGCTTCCATGCATGTAGGGCAAGAGTGCATACATTTGGGGGTGTGCAATTGAAGTCTGCTTCCTTTAAGGTCTGTGTTTTTTTTATTTTATGTCAGTGTCCACAGACACTGAAATGTTAGCTACTTACATTTCAGTGTCTGCAGGCACTGGTTTAGTACATAATATTAGAGCCTGGCTCAAATATTATGTACAGTGACACTCATCTGTGTCACAAAGTGCCTTTTGGCACTTTCTGAGTGAAGGGGGCATGTTACATGTGCAGGCACCGCTGAAACACACCCCTTGCACTTGTTCATGGTCCACGTCTGTTTAGATTAAACAGCAGTGTGCCTTCATGCATATGCAAGGCACACTGCTATTCTAAATGGACACGAATGACTGCACACTGCTTAAATGTCGGTTTTATTTAATGAAAAAATACATTTTTTATATTTTTATTACTTTCCTTTTGCCCTACTGCTTCCTTGCATGCAGGGCAAGAGTGCATATATTTGGGGATGTGCACTTGAAGGCTGCTGCCTTCTAGGTGAGTTTGTGGGTTTTTTTCTTTTTATTTCAGTGTCCGCAGATACTGAAATGTTAACTATGTACATTTCAGTATCTGCGGGCACTGGTTTAGTGCATAATATTAGAGCCTGGCTCTAATATTATCTACATTGACACTCGTCTGTGTCACAAAGTGCCGTATGGCACTTTCTGAGTGAAGGGAGCGTGTTACATATGCAGGCATTGCTGAAATATGCCCCCTGCACATGTTCATGGTTCATGTCTGTTTAGATTAAACAATAGCGTGCCTTCATGCATATGCAAGGTGTGCTGCCATTCTAAACCGACATGAACCACTCCATGCAAAAATAGTCTTATTCTTGCACGGAGCTTTGTTATTCTCAGGGAATCTATTTTCAATATTCTTTAGTAAAATACATTTATAATTATCATGATTTAGAATATAATGTAATTAAATCATGAGTTGTTTATAAATATCTATATTAGGAAAGGAGATGTAATAATATTAAACATGTTTTAAGGTTTAAAGAAACGTTATGTATGACAATATAATACTTTGACCCACTTTGGTCGTAATCAAGAAATTAATTGGAATTCTGGAATATACTTATATTTTAAGAAGAATATTTTATTTATGATTTCTCTGTTTTATATTTGTTTTAGTCCATCCATCTGTCGACTACCCCTTTTCCCCTTTTTACACATAGGGATATGAATCACTTCAACTGTGATAATCATCTACAGCCATTTTGTTTTTAGTGATTTTATTTAATTAAGTAGGTGTGATTGTTGTGCTTCATTAGTGTAACTGCCACTGAAGGCTGTCTTAAGCTGAGATACTAAGCGTCCTGCAATACATTTCTGTACATGGTCCTGCTGTTGTCATAAGGATGCTTCTGTAAAGTTATTGCTTTATAACTATATGGGTATTTCTTTACTGCACCACAGCAGTTAAAAGCCTTGCATTCCTAGGAAATGTTCTGCTTGCTCATGCACATTGCATAGGGCTGCACCTGATGTTTCCTAATTGCTTTGCATACATACCATCAGTTCGTGTCAAGTTGCTTTGCCTACACTTAATAAATTGCCTAAGTTTATCAACACTTCAGCACATATTGAACATAAATGATTTCCTGGCATTACATACACCTTTGTTGCATCAGTACTTTTCCCATGGTTTCTAACTGCATAAAATAAGGAAATGTGGTCCTTCTGTAACTTATACTGGCTTATTGCTTTATGGTGTGTTTTGCTGTCACAGGTAGGATATGTCTAAAGTTAAAAATGTAATTCTTCCTGTCCTGTCTAACTGCCTGTACAAATAGATTACCTTTATGTGAAGGGGGTCAGTACAGGAGAATGCCTCAACAATGCACTTTGCTATAAAACTACTGGAACAGTTGAATGTACCAAGTTATTATCCATTTATTTATTTTGCATGCATGGTTTTATGGCTTCTTATGGCTTCCTGTAGCTGTACAGCCTTTTAGTTTCCTCACATTTGTCTTTAGCTATAAGCAGGGAAACTGTTTTTCAGCCTTGTATGTTTTGTGGCATTTTTATATCACTGGAATTCTGTCACTTAATATTTTATGGTGAAATTATTACTGTCGACCTTACTACAGCACCCCATTTAAAAGCATTTACATATAGAACAAAGCTATCAAATAATAGTGATAACCTTCCACAAAGACAGATAACTTATAAAATCAATCCTTTATTCAGAGGTCTGGATCTTGATAAAACTGCCTTCAAAGCTTTAGAAGAATTTCTCTGCTTGGAGTATATTAATATTAGTATCATTACAAAACATGTTTTAACAATCCAGAGTAAACATAACACATTCTGGAGATTACCTACTTTACTTTTTGTGGATGTAGTAGCAAAGGTTGTGGTCTCATTACTAAAAAAATACCTAAAACACAGAAGCCAAGATGGAACATAGGAACAGAGTTTATTAATACAGTGATAGACAATAATAAATATAACTGGTACTAAAAATGTTTTAGGACTCCACTGGACACTATCTTCCCAACAGGAAATCAGGATCTACTGACTTATCTGCAGGATATCAAAATGAATGGTAAGAACATATTTTTGGAAGCTTTTAACTTCACTGGCATTGACTAGGTAAATAATTCAGCATCAAGTAGGAATAAAATCCAGTTAGGAGGAACTTTAGACATTATATTGACTAACTTGGGATTTGTTTTTGCTCTCTTCCTATTGATATTGCCTCTGTAATTACTATAAACATGATACTGTCATCTTTAGTACAGCAATAGCGTTGTTTCCTCACAGCAAAGTTCTCCTGTTCAATTCTCGGCTGGAGTGCCTTTTGTGTGGAGTCTGCATGTCCTCCCCGTGGCTGAGTGGCCTCTGAATGGGTGTGCCTTTGCTGAAGGTTGGGTGTCGCGCTGGCAACTCGGCACCATAAAAAAAAAAATCAACTGCCAATCATTAGCGGACCAGAGTTCTGCTGTGGCAACCCCTAACCAGGAAAAGACAAAAAGACAAACAACAACTGTCATCTTTAACACATGTACAATCAAATGCAGTCATAAATTAATCAATATGCTTAAACGCTACCTGATGTAATATATTTATGAAAACAAACTGGGATACTGTCTTTAATGACCAAATACATTTGTTGATGACAGTCTCATTGAGTTGTATGATGCTATTAATTTCTGTATTCTTACACTCCTGGATATTAACAGGTAAGACAAAAATATACTAGTAAATTCAAGTTTTTCAAAAGTTAATCTAAACACAATGCAAGTTTAGATTAAAATAAAGTACAAAAATACTTAAAAAGTCTTATCAAATCATCTAGATGAACTTGTGAACTTAGCTTAGTCTAAGCAGCCTCCAGCTGCCTGAAAGAGTGAAAATACATGCAGGAAAAAAAAAACTTTAAAAGTCACAATATGCAAAACCATACATCAGCCTGCTATAGACATAAAAGGAGATATTACTTCTGTAATGACAGATAAGGCAACTGTGCTACAAGTTCAAGTTCCATAAGCCTGAACAATTTACTTAATGGTTTCCCATGCACAATCAAGAAAAACAGAACCAATCTGAATAATTTGAGTTAAGCAAAATGTAGGCACATCCTAAACTTAGAGCATTGATGACACAATGGTACTAATCCATGTAATGGGTTAAGTTAGACTGACACAATTTTATACTCATCCGTGTAACTAAATATTTCATGTAAAGTCATGGGGAGAGCCATAACTGAACTTTCCAATATCACATTGGGACATAACTGTGATAGATATAAAACAGTGTAGGTCTGTTAGGGGGAGATATTGCCTTCTGAATCCTGTAGATTTTTTTTTTAAAGGTAACGACAGTACTTAAAGAAGGATTGACAGCTCATAATGATCTTGCAAAGACATTCAGTACTATTCTCCTTAAGAGAATAACTGTCAAAATGTATACATCTTCATTGCATTTCTAGTTCAATCGAGAAAGTACTGTTTAATGAAGATAACTCATCAGGTCAGAGAGCTGGGCTTCCCTGTGCATGTTAGTAGGAAAATATATGTCTCACAGGTGTTTGTATTCAGATTACTTGTTTTTGGACTATTTTTCACAGATGCAGAAATGGAAAATGGGATCTGGATAAAAAGGAAATAGACATAATGCCAGAATGGGTAATATTACTTCTGCAGTATATCCTGAAATTTTCCAAGATAGTCTACAGAAACCTTATACCTGGTGCAATATAATATTAAGGGCCTAAGTTTTAATGTCAACAAATGTAGCATTTTTAATTTATTTTTATTTTGCATTTGTTTACTGGGTTTCTGCAGAAGCTTGGGGAGAATAGCTCTGTTGTATTACAAACATTTGTAAACAAACATTCAGTAATATACATGAATGGACCCTACATTAGCTGATTAGATTACATTCATATGAAAGCAGAGGCAACTATTAAGCTATTACAATATAAAAGAAACTTCTGAATTAAGAGATGCTGAACACTGAGTATTTGAAGGAGTATTAGTGGATTTGTCAGTTATATAATAGATCATGTGATTTGTGCATAGAAATTCAAATAAATGGAGATGAGGGAAGGAATCAGGAGAGAAAAAATGTTAACATTGCAGTTAAAAGGTGGGGTGTAAAACATGTACATGGACTATTATATATGTGACTATCATAAGGTATATATTAAGGGGTGAGCAGTTTAACAAAACAATGGGCCAGACTCACAAAACCTCCATGTAAGACTTAATATGTCTTACTCGGAGGCTGCAGTTGAACGGTATGACGTCAGCATGCCATGCATATTCATGAGGGCATGCTGAATCATACCCTAGGCTAACACGGTCCATGTAGGAAAGTAGGGGGCATGTCTGAATGCCGAGTACTGCAAAGGGACATGCCCCCAGAAGAGTCAGAGGCCTGAAAGTAAACACCCACGAGCGAGTCCTTAGAAATGTCAAGGAACACAACACCACACATCCCCACATACTAAACCCTACTGAAAATGTGTAAAACGTAAAAGTAGCAGTTTCATTTTTTTTTTATAATTTCAAAAATGTTTGCGCGCATTTGCGCGCATTTGCGCTCATTTGAGTGGGTATGCCCTTCACTCAGCCACAGTTAGCAGACATTGAAAAGCATATAAGATCTACATATGCAAATTAAGCCAAGTAGCAATAGCATAGCGGTAGAGAAGTTGGCATAAGAGGAGGTAGTCACGGTTCAAGCCCCCACAACATCATTCACCATTTTTATTTAAATAAGTATGAAACAATCCCCTGACATATATATATATATATATATATATATATATATATATATATATATATATATATATATGTATAAAACTATAATTTAAGTAAAATGTAATGAAATGGGCCATGTATTTGAGAAGAAATCTGACAGAATAATTTATAAAAAAAGGATTATAATTGCCCATAGCTGAGCAATGCTTTAGCAAGCTGAATATGAGTGCCCGTAGGTGAGCAGCGCTTTAACAAGCTGCATATGAGTGCCCGTAGGTGAGCAGCATTTTAACAAGCTGCATATGAGTGCCCGGAGGTGAGCAGAGCTTTAACAAGCATAATATGAGTGCCCGGAGGTGAGCAGTGCTTTAACAAGCTTAATATGAGTGCCCGTAGCTCAACAGCACTTCACCCAGCGTAATATGAGAGCTCATAGCTAAATAACGCATTACCCAGCGTAAGCCGTTTGCGCAGAGCTGCGCAGCGTGCCAACCAGCTTACTGGCGAGCAACACTGGGCAAGCTGTATCAAAGCCGCCTTTACACAGACACACCTCCTAGCCTGTCTAGACAGTAGTAAAATAAAAAAAAGCAATGCCAAGGGTCGAACCCGGGATACTGTGCACCATAGTCAAAGTACTGAACCACTAAGCCATGACAGTTGTACTGAGAAATACAGTATTAGCATATATATAGGAATGAATGAAAATAGAACCATGACAAAGCAGGTTTGCTTTAAGCTGATAAATATCCAAAATGGCCAATCACAGATAAGTGCGGAAAAAACAGCACATATAAGCCCCATAGGCGGGAATACACACCATAACTGATTGTGATACCAATTTGCAGTCAGGATGGCAGGTGCAGGAGAGGGAAATCACTTTAGAGCACAAAGGTGGGGTGTTGAGGAGTCAAAATATATGGTTTGGCTCCTAGTCCATGATCATGAAGCACAACTCATGCAGGGCCAGGTTCAATGGGGACCGTATAAGGCAGAGGCGTAGAACCGGTTAGCACATGATCTCACCAGTGCCACAAGCATTCCGAGGACTGGTGAACAGGTCCGTCACCACCCTGCAGACCTGAAGCGATGTAAGGAGGACCAACTGAACCGTTGGATCCAGGAGGCCCACCAAATGCCCAACGCCCCACTACTGAGTAAGTATCCATGTAATTACGTATGTAAGAAATGCTATCCTAGCCTATAGTATGGAGAGGTATGTTCCAATATTCCTTCATTTATATTACAGTTGCAGGTGTTCGTTCCACGAATCGGCGAGCCTATGCTGATAGGCTGCTGAGGTTGCACCACCAGGCAGGTTAGTAATTATTTAGCTGGTATTGTTATAGAATATAAGTGAGACAGATTGTAAAAGAGTTCAGTGTTGTAACCCAGTAATAAAGGTCAAATAAGCCTAGAATAAAGATTATTGCAATCCAGTAATAAAGATTAAACAAGTCTCAAATAGAGTTTCCACCTGTATTGTAATATCAGATAACTGCTTCAGCCTGAAAATGAGTGGTAATCAATCAACAAAGGATAGACAAGTGTTGAATACATCCTTGTAAATTCTGCCATATGAAATAAGTGAGTCAGCTGGAAAGGATTGTTGTAACCCAGTAATAAATGTTAATAAAGCCTAGAATTAAGTACCATTCTGTAATGTAAATATAAAATAAGTGAGAGAGTGTGAGAAAGACAGTTTGAAGCTACCAAGAAAACTGTAATAAGTCTGGAATAAAGGTATACTGCAGTCACTACATAATGAAATGAATGAGACAGCCACAACCAAAGAGTGTAATGTCTTAAATAAAGTACAGAACCTGGACTGTGTCTGTCCCACAATTTGGATATGTTGCTGTAACCTTGCATTATGGAGATAGTATGGTTGTATGAAATGCTGAACATCCACAGTTGTCTAGACCCATATAAATCAAATGTAGCAGGATGCTGTACCTGAACACAGCCAGATATGAACATATATGAATAAAAATGGAATGTATATTAATGTAGCAGTAACATCCCCATCACCAACATTCCTAAGGTTACATACAGGAAACTGTACTAATACATGTGCGGGATATATATCTGCATCTTCTAGGAATGTACAGTATATGTATAGGTAGTGTAAGTTGTGAATGTAATATTTTTCCACCCTACCCTATTTTCACAAATTATGCCATTCCACACCAAACTGGGTATGTGTATTCACAATTAACTCCCATGGACATTTGTCCTGTTGGTTCATGCATGTGCCCTGTTCACATATCCAAACCTGATGGCCTGTTGCCACCAATCAACCCTGCATGCTGTTGGAATGTGCACTGTTGTTCTAAATATGCATGTGTTATGCTTGCTGCTCAATGTTCAGAATTCATGGGTGTTTGGTTAATGGGAATACTGATGCATGCTGTTACAAATAATTTTGAATGGTGTTGTTTGTTACTAACCCAGAATGCCATAAAATACTGCTAAACATACGACAACAGGGAAGGCGGGTTGCAGCGGACCCACCTCTCCCACCTCAGCTGGCGAGTGCACCTGGCACCAGTGCCCAGGCCAGGACCTCCTCCTCCGGTGACTCTGTGCCACATTCAGGTGGAAGCGCTGCAGGGGATGGGGCTCGTCCCCCCTCTGCAAGTGTGGCCAGAAGAGAGCCTCCACTCACCCTCCATAGGGTTCTGTCTGTGGTGCGCAGTGAGATCAGGCATTCTGTGACTGATCTTCTACGCCAGCTCGAGGCGAGAGTGGCGCAACTCATGATTGTGCCTGCCCATCCTATCCAGCCCCCAGCACAGCCCTGGCCTGGGCTGTGAAGGTGCAGTGGAAACTGCCCATGGGTGGGGATCTCAGTTCCACTGTTGCCATCTGTGGGCTCATGGGCTCACGATATCCAAACATCCGTCCCCATCAATTGTGTTTTCCCCCCACATGTGTCATACTCCGCCCCTGTATGCATCTTATTTGTCTTGTCTGTTAACCTCCCCAACCTACCTCCCCAAATATACCTACTTCCTGTACCTCACATTCCACTCTCACCTGAAAAAAAAAACAAAAAAGGGCACTCTGTTCCCACAAAAAAATTACACCCCATACATAGCTGCCCAATTCGCACACATGTCCGCTGGACATGTAAACTGATAATTCTAATTGGCAGTACAACATATTTTGTTGTCTTCACCCCTCTCTCAGGGGTGGAAGGTTTCAAATTCCACACCAAATTTCAAACATATGCACAGCTGTTGCTGATAAAGAAATGGGCAGCTATGGACCGTCCCTACACCCATCCTGCACATCCTGAGCTGGTTTCCCTACTGTCTTTCCCTCTTTGTGCCCCCTTTTTCACCACTTTCCTATTTCCCCATGTTCTTTTCTTTAAAAGAAATTAGCGCAGGTGTTAGCAGGTGTAAGCACGTTTAAGCAGTAGTCAGTGGGTGTGCGCTTAGCTAAGCATAGATAAGCGTAGCTAAGCATCACGCAAACTTGCTGCTTAAAAGTGCTTAGTCACTCTGTATGACAAGGCCTGTAGTCTGCTCATCAGCAAAATAAAATACCCCTGTCAGTCTCGAACCCCGGGCCTTGTAAACACTAGTCTGCATGAATTACCACTGAGCTAGAGCAGATATACAAGAACTTGGTGCTGAAAGAAATATATCATGAAATACAAGGAGTGAATGTAAAGGGAAAATAGGAAGGCCATTACACAAAGCTTGTTCTGTGTATCTTTACTGGCAATTCTTGTGGAATTGCATTACATTAGTGGGAGAAGAGAAACAGCCATGCTAGTAGGTAATAATGTTACAGTAGCACCTTACAAACCCCACACGGTATCAGAGCAGGATAAACACCGCCATATTTGAATAGGTAAGAGGCCAGACCTCCCAACTGTGGCTGATTTACCGGGATGTCCTTGATTTGCAAACAACTGTTACCTGTGCTCCACTGACTCCCTGTGAAATGTACTAACAGTAGGCAGAAAGATGGGGAATCCCACGTAATGGTAACTGTCAATAAGTTAAAGTAGACACTACTTGCATGTCAGAAATGGTGTAGTAATACATATGCTCAAAATACCCCACAGTTACAACTGCAGAATATCTGAAACATATCACGGTGTATCCCACTGATATGTACCTTTCCCTGAGGCTGGTCAAATATATACCTGAGAGTATCTGAGGCCTGCAAGTGTCAGAAACACACAGGCATATCAGCCTGTTTGCTGTTACATACTCTGCGAATAGCTGTAGAATTACTTCCACAAGC